>NC_065903.1:8787878-9090909 GCF_905147045.1 Nymphalis io
GTCCACGTTTCGGCACCGTATGTCATGGCAGGTAAGACGCATTGGTTGAAGACTTTCGTCTTCAAACATTGCGGTATAGACGACTTGAGGACTTGACGAAGGTTGCCAAATGCTGCCCATCCCAAGCGAATTCTTCGATCGGCTTCCTTCTCGAAGTTGTTCCTACCGATTTGTATAATCTGTCCTAGGTAGGTATATTCACTAACAACTTCGAGAGGTTTGCCCTCGACGTATATCGGTCCCGGCACGACATGCCTATTGAACATGACCTTAGTCTTGTCCAAGTTCATGCCGAGACCGACACACCGGGAAGACTCGCCTAGGCTACGCAGCATTTCGGTGAGTTGTTCCAGCGACTCTGCTATGATGACGATATCGTCGGCAAATCGAAGGTGTGAGATGTACTCGCCGTTTACATTGACTCCATACCTAGTCCAATCCAGCGTTTTGAAAACGTCTTCCAACGCGTTGGTGAACAGTTTCGGGGATATTACATCCCCCTGTCTTTGACAGGCTTTGCATTATTAAAATACAGCTATATAAATCGATGAATTTGTCCAGCTGCAGTGGCTCTTTATGCTTATATATTTTATTCTCAATTCTAACAAAATTAATATTTAGCATATTTCATACAAAGTTTCTTCAAGTGAATAAATTATTTTTAATATATATACTGTAATACAAATGCTATAACACCAATTTCTCATAACCACTCTTAAATAAAGGGTCTGTCTATTAAATTGTAAAAATACCACTTTTGAAGATAAAAAATCATACCTTAAAAACACATTTAAACGATTGTTGCTATTTCAATAGATATTAGTTACTCGTATCGTGTTTTAAAATTGGCAAAAATAAATAATTATGACTTACGAGAATACTTCTTCTACAATATACTGAAAGTATAATTAATGGCTATGCATTTTTAAGTATCCTATTATCATTATGGACTATTTATCCTGTCATCATACCTGTCTGCAAATGTTACAATGTGCAATTCTCAACTACCCGTTCCAGTTTTATTCAAGGACAACCCTATAACGAACTCAACGCGTCAGCCGTAGCCTTAAACATAAACTAACTTATAAAAAGAACATTACAACCATAGATGTACAGTCTACATAAAAATCTAGTGTTATAGATTAAAAAGAAATATTAAAAAAATATTTATTCAGGCAAAGGAAACACTTGTAAGGTACAGAATTATGACTGCCATGTATGTATATACATGTAATGTAATGTTATGACTAGGAGAATGAAGGCTTCTGAACTAATTATATTAGACGCAGAAAAAAAAAAGTCTTCGTTATGGAACACGCTAATTGAAGCTTCGTAGCACTCTTCTTGAGTTCAAATGTGAAATTGTTAAGCAATTTTAAATTTTAATTTATTTGTTTCCAATTTTTTAACACATTCAAATCTTTTACAATTTTCTTAAGGTTCAGTTATAAAAACAAATTATTTATGTAAACATGAAAAAGGTAAACTGCGTGAAAACAAAGAAAGGAAAAAATATGTTCTGTTTTTTTTTTTGTCAATAAATAAGTTACTAATCATTTATGTGGACGCTTGTTTCGTGCCCTTAAAACATTTTATTAAGAGCAATGTTCTGCTAACCAACTGTAAAGGGCAAGGTCTCTAGTCTAAGGGCTATTCATCCAATATTTATTTCTCATTTTTTGTAAGACTGCATACTTGGGAATTAACTGACCAATGACTCTTCACTGTAGAATTAATTTACTTACGTTGACCTTGAAATCAAATAACAGTTAGTAATTTCCTTTTTACTTATTTGAATATTTAACGAAAAACGTAGTCGATTGTGTTTTATTTTTGTATATATATTTTAACTTACTAACAACTTTTATTTTTGAAACCATTAATAAGAGATAAGAGAGACACAGGACTCAAACTTCAACTTTAATCTCATTGCGAAATTTTCTTGATAGTTTGACATGGATTTATTTCATTTTTGTCTTCATTGATAGTTGTTCAAAATCAATCAAAATGAAAACGTGTAAAAAAAAATGGACGTTACAGTTTCATAACACGTCATTTATTTCTGAGATTGAATTACAACGGCTTGTAATATTTTCAAATAATGGTTAAAGCTAAAGACATCAACGAATGACGAATTATAATACATCGTAAGACATAGTATAAGTGCAAGGTGGATCTAGTGACTTGCTTACGAGACTTCAGATGTCTATGTGGCTGGGCTTTAATTCGAGATCTGGCCACTAAAAAGTTATTAAATTTTCTACCTAGAAACTTTAAATAAAAACCTAAAAACCTGCCCCGACAAACAAGCCGGTCCTGCGGCTGCATCTGGTTTGAAATCCTGAGCATTTGAAATGAACAAATATGAACATTGACATGAATAAATATTGCTTCCTCAAAAAAAAAAACGAAATCATTTATCATTCAGTTATTTTTATTATTTTCGTAATCTAATATGTGGAGACATATGAAAAATAAATTTGATCTAACCTTCAAGACGGACATAAAATGTTACTTATTAAATGATGATTATAAAAATATTTATTGTATGTGCTGTCATAGGAAAAATATGCAATACAAGCTACCGTTTTTTTGGGACTATGTTTGTTTTTTAACGAAAACTCATTGAAGGTATATTTTTGTGCCATTGCCAATCGAAGCAGTTTATTAATTTAATGATTTTTACTTTCCTAGTATTTTACTTTCCAGTTATTATATGAACCAGAAAAAAGACGAACTACGATTTTTTTAGATAATATCGCTATACGAAGATTTTTATGTACAGTAATTGTTGAACAAATCCAATCAAAATGTACTTAATTTTTATTCGTATCTTATAAGAAAACCATTGGTTTAGTCTTCCGATATTCTTTATTTAATACATAATAATATACTTTATTATTTTAACTTAAATGGTTAGTCTTACGTGTGTTTTTATCATACACGTAAAGCCAGAGTACTCATAAATATTGAATAAAATAATATAATTTATAGTATGCAAAACCACCTAGTCTACGATGCTAAAATTTAAAAAGTAGGTTTGTAAAAATAATTTTTGAAAAGATGAAAATTTCAACTTTTAGGAAAGAAATGGGAATATTCTTCACTATGTATGAATTGTACCCGTACACGGAACGGGGAGTGAATGCAAGATGATCAAAACTTTAATGTAAAAATTTTCATTCATTTCGTTAAAAAATCAAGTAAGCAAACAAACGAGTCCTTTCATCATTAGTATATATTATATTCATTAGCGAAACAGGTTATATACTTGCAATAAGAAGAAAAATAAAGTAGGTTTTGCAGTTCAACACTCCATAGCATCTATGCATAATGTTATGTTAGAATTTTATTTTTAGCAAATTATGACGCAAACAGTTTTATTAGTCATACGACAGATGAACTATAACATTTTATTTATTTAAACTAAGCATTTATTCGAGCCAAGATGGCAAAGTGGTTAACAAACGTAAATCCTCATCTACTGTCTAGATCAAAACCAGGCAAGTACAACTGATTTTACATGTTTTTATTTCAATTTCTGTTTGTAATTCATCTCATACTCGCCAGTGAAATAAACATCATTAGGACACCTACATTTGTCGAAATAAAATCTGCCATAAGTGTGAACAATGAACAAATATATCACATTTTAATGTGTGACTTTCTATAATTCTAAATTTGTTTTAAGAATATATGTATTAACTATTTGTTGCTAAGCCTAAAAACAATGTCATATTTTGTTGATGTTAATCGATTATATCTAGATATATACCATCTACGTAACCGAATTTTCAATATTTTAAGGAATAAAATTTCAGTTCTACACTTTTAACGTTATTTATAGTTATAATAAATGGTCCACTTTGCTACAATAAAATGCAAAATGCGTGAATCTTCAACCTTGGTATAAATGGTCCGGTGCAAATGTCACTTACGTCTCGACCAAAACTAGTTAGCGGTTAGGTTCGCTAACGTTTGTTTTGCACTTTTAACGAGCAATAAATTTAACAAATTATAGGACTTGTTTTTTGAAAATTATCAGAAAATGTTTTGGTTAATACAATTTTATTAATACTATTTAAATAATTAACTGTTTTTTTATAAAGTGAAGTTCTATTATCCTATGTAGGTAGCTACACTAGTTTACTGGTGGTAGGGCTTTGTGCAAGCTCGTCTGGGTAGGTACCACCCACTCATCAGATATTCTACCGCAAAACAGCAATACTTGGTATTGTTGTGTTCCGGTTTGAAGGGTGAGTGAGCCAGTGTAATTACAGGCACAAGGGACATAAAATCTTAGTTCCCAAGGTTGGTGGCGCATTGGATATGTAAGCGATGGTTGACATTTCTTACAATGCTAATGTCTAAGAGCGTTGGTGACCACTTACCATCAGGTGGCCCATATGCTCGTCCGCCTTCCTATTCTATAAAAAAAAAAAAAAAAAAACACTGGTGGTAGAGTTTTGTGCAAGCTCGTCTGGGTTAGGTACCACCCACTCATCAGATATTCTATCGCAAAACGCGGTACTTGGTATTGCTGTGGTCCGGTTTAACGGATGAGTGAGCCAGTTTAATTACAGGCTCAACGGACATACCATCTTAGTTCCTAAGTTTGTTGACGCATTGGCGATGTAAGGGATCCGTAATATTTTTTCAGAGCTGATGTATTTGGACAGTGCTAACCACTTATCAGGTGGCTAATTTGTCAGTCTGGTGTCCTATTTAAATGAAAAAATAATAATAATAAATAATTTTTAAAACAAAGTTTAAAATATGAAGTTCATTTTTTAGATAGACAGTTCGGTTCATTTTACGATTTCTTCAAAAGGTAATATTTTGCTTACCTACAGAATATTATTAACTAACATTACCTTACCTTATAATATTATTTTATAAAAATAAAATACATAAGTGTATTACAATAATATATACGCAATGCGTTTTTAGATATTGGAGTTTGAAGTAAATTGCATTTAAGGTAAACTTCATCTATTAAACTGCACTAAAGCATGGTTGGTGGTTAAATAAGCTGGACTTAAATAAAAGAGGTCTCCTATAACCGACTATGTATGTAAAAACGATAAACTTAAACACTTAACAATTTAAATAAAATTAAAAACTCATATTGATCCAGGAAGTGGAATTTTTGATAAAATAGTTGTAATTTAAGTGGTATTAATTGACCCTTAATAAGACACTATTTAAGCGGATATGATGTCAATGAGAGCCATAAATATTTCAATCAAGATTAAAATATCACATTAAAACCGAATATCAATCTAAATAACATATTAACATCATAAATAATCATGAAGATGCGTCGGTAATTATATTATTCTCTTTGTGAAATACCAGAATTTGATATATTGATTTAATTGCTTTTAAGTCGTCTAAAACAGGACATATGTCACTAATGTGATTAATTTTTACTGAATTAATTAATTATTCGAACCATATTGTACATAATAAGCATAATATAAAGGTCACGTATAATTTATTAATTAGTTTTTTTGAAGGGGTAATAAATTTTATAGATGTTTTAATAGGTAACTGGATCAATAAGCAAATGTCCTCATTAATATTTCCGTTAATTATGTCGAAACTGAGGGACTCGGTCGCGATTTTTATTTTATACATTAACAGAACATTACCATGTTGCCACTTCGTGTTTGAAATAGAAACTATATATATGTATGTTGCTAACTGTATATTATATATATAAACAAGCATGTGATTAATTATTATATTTGTATCTAGAATGCACCACTAACTATATACATTAGCACTGCAAGAACGCTACAGACGCAGAAATACTCTGTATTGCTTTGGTTGTAAAAATGATGAGTTAGTAAAAAACCTGATACGCGCGTAGTTTTTAATCAGGTAAGCCTGCTAATCGTCTATGGAAATTAAAAAGGCACACGAAGCTGCCATAGATATAGATAGAATTTGAAGATTATTGAAAGTGTGTTAGATAAAGTGCATTTTTCAGAGATCAAAGTACATAGATTAAAATTATCTCTGTACAAAACCAAAAGACAGTATTGTAGATGTTATACAAATTCTGCCTACAAGAAAACCTTACATATTACATTAGTAATAAGAGTATATAGTCATATGTTAGAATGTGCTATTTATATTGCAATAACTTAAATCAAAAGGTGAAGATAGAGATGGCCAATTGAAGAAGTGTTGTTATAATTTGCTTACGATTAAAAGGTTCCAACTCGCCTTCTATAAACTGACTTGTATACTTTTTACTTCTACCTGAAACAATAAAATATAAACAATTGAACAAACTTATCATATAAAAACTATGTCTTTTAACCACTTATCGTTAATATTATTTATCGTTAAATACTCGTGTGATTTATTTTTCAAATTTCAGATCTCATATAAGTAAATAAAGCTATCATATTTGATATTTATTTGTATCGCTACTTGTGCTAGTACAACCTAGAAATTGATAAATTTTGAAGCCGCTCACAAGTTATTTATTAGAAACCAATATGTAATATATATATATATATAGTTCAATTAATATCTTACTTTATTATTCATGTTATAGTCAAAAGATATTTAATTAAATTAAATCTCTGTAACGTTTTAACGTAATTCTTCAGACATTGCAATTGCATAAAAAGATTAAGTTGTTATATTGTTAGGAGCATATTCAAAGATATCTTTGAGGAAAATTTTCTAAAGTTGAATATCTGAGGCAGCTCGGAAATGGGTCACAGCTCTAATGATGGTCCTTTTTTACACTTTTTCGTATCCAAGCCGCACAAGTCGAGTTTGCTGAAAGCTGGCGCCATTATGAGAAATTTTTACCCTTCGGGAAATCAAAGTTATTACGTAAAAATCAGTTATATAAATACATTACACATAATTAAGGTTAGGGAAATGATGTTGAACATTTTATTTTTTTTCATACTATTCGATATAAACTTTTCAGTATATTATAAATTGTTGTTTACTTTTTGAGCTTTTACGGAGCCACGATACATTCTTATGAATGAAATTCATTTTATACATAATATATATTGGTTAATTATAATATTATTTTATCCCGCTGAGTTTCTTTCGTCGGTGTTTATTTCCGAACCGGTGGTAGATTTAAGACAATCGATAAATAAGTGTAACGCTTCTATATTGAATAAAAAAATTTGACTTTGACTTTGATTACATTCTTATGAATGAATTTCATTTTATACATAATATATATTGGTTAATTATAATATTATTTTATTCCGCTGAGTTTCTTTCGTCGGTTCTTCTCAGGTCTGAGGTGTTTATTTCCAAACCGGTGGTAGATTTAAGACAATCGATAAATAAGTGTAACGCTTCTATATTGAATAAAAAAATTTGACTTTGACTTTGATTCAACGACTATCTTAATTACTACAGTTAACAATAACAAAGTTATATATAAACAAGTCACCTCGTTATATTAAATAAAGTTAAATATTTTTATCGGAAGCTATTCTGTAAGAACTAATTCGAAACTCGAGAAACAAAACACGATCCTGAATATATTAGTATTAGTATTAGTAAATAGCTGAATGGATTGAATATATATATATATATATATATATATATATATATATAAAAAAAAAAAAAGATACACAAATCAAAGATTTGTTATTTAAACATTTACGAACATATATTAAAATAAAATCAGATGCCATAATGAATACAAAATATATAACTGTTTTAATATTAAGTAAAAGATATAGGTAATTATTGTGTACACTTAGAGACTTCGGAATGGGTTGAATACAATCTAATTAATTAATAAAAAATAACCTACGAGTGTTGTCAGTTAAATAAATTAAATTAATTTTATTGGTACATTGTTACATAAACAAAATCTTTATAATATATTCATATTTTAAAAAAAATTAGTCATTTGATAATTTATATATTTTTCTAATTGTCTTTCATTTATTTGGTAGGTTGATAGGGCTTTGTGCAAGCCCATCTGGGTATGTACAACTTCCTCTTGACATGTACAACCTACTCACACATCTTATCACATAATCACATACTGTACCGCAAAATTCTTAGAATTATTGTGATCTGGCTCGAAGGGTAAGTGAGCCAGTGTACTACAGGCTCATTGGACTGAGGACAGAACATCTTAGTTCCCAAAGTTGGTGGCGCCTTTCCTATGTAAGGCATGGTTAATATTTCTTACAGTTTTAAAGTCTATGACCATTTACTATCAATGTACGTGTGTCATTTGCATGGACATTTATCCCTTTTTGAAAATTAAAAATCATGGTACTTGTTATATTCTAAGTTCCTTTTGAATTTCATTAAACTTGCATTTGTTATTTTTTATACCATTGTTTCCAATTTAGATCAGCAGCATTCTGTTAGAGCTCACATGCATAATTAATTTATTTATTTATTCGTAATAGCACACTTACAACAACTGAATTTTCATGTGCTTAATTTGTGATTATAATTCATCTCGTGCTTTACGGTGAAGGAAAACATCGTGAGGAAACCTGCATGTGTCTAATTTCACTGAAATTCTGCCACATGTGTATTCTACCAACCCGCATTGGAGCAGCGTGGTGGAATAAGCTCCAAACCTTCTCCTCAAAAAGAGGAGAGGAGGCCTTTAGCCCAGCAGTGGATATATATATATATATATATATATATATATATTCAATAGATATTTCGTTCATAGTACAATGAAGTTGTGTTTTAAAAAGTTGTAAATTAAAAGTAATTATTATAATAATATTATAAATAACATAAAATAATTATTCTAAATAGGTATTTGAAAGTAGTTTCATAATATATACATAAAAATAGACGACAAGAGTATCTACGTTCATAAATTCCATCGTCGTCCATCGTTAAAATTTCGAATATATAATAATTATATACGTTTCCAGAATATTAATTTTTTTCTTAATTCGACCTATAAATATCGTGACATTTATAAAAATTATCATTATCATTTACATTAATTATAAACAAGTCACCTCGTTATATTTCCGCCGCAACCGCAATCCGCAACAGCCTGTGAATGTTCCACTGCTGGGCTAAAGGCCTCCTCTCCTCTTTTTGAGGAGAAGGTTTGGAGCTTATTCCACCACGCTGCTCCAATGCGGGTTGGTAGAATACACATGTGGCAGAATTTCAGTGAAATTAGACACATGCAGGTTTCCTCACGATGTTTTCCTTCACCGTAAAGCACGAGATGAATTATAATCACAAATTAAGCACATGAAAATTCAGTTGTTGTAAGTGTGCTATTACGAATAAATAAATAAATTAATTATGCATGTGAGCTCTAACAGAATGCTGCTGATCTAAATTGGAAACAATGGTATAAAAAATAACAAATGCAAGTTTAATGAAATTCAAAAGGAACTTAGAATATAACAAGTACCATGATTTTTAATTTTCAAAAAGGGATAAATGTCCATGCAAATGACACACGTACATTGATAGTAAATGGTCATAGACTTTAAAACTGTAAGAAATATTAACCATGCCTTACATAGGAAAGGCGCCACCAACTTTGGGAACTAAGATGTTCTGTCCTCAGTCCAATGAGCCTGTAGTACACTGGCTCACTTACCCTTCGAGCCAGATCACAATAATTCTAAGAATTTTGCGGTACAGTATGTGATTATGTGATAAGATGTGTGAGTAGGTTGTACATGTCAAGAGGAAGTTGTACATACCCAGATGGGCTTGCACAAAGCCCTATCAACCTACCAAATAAATGAAAGACAATTAGAAAAATATATAAATTATCAAATGACTAATTTTTTTTAAAATATGAATATATTATAAAGATTTTGTTTATGTAACAATGTACCAATAAAATTAATTTAATTTATTTAACTGACAACACTCGTAGGTTATTTTTTATTAATTAATTAGATTGTATTCAACCCATTCCGAAGTCTCTAAGTGTACACAATAATTACCTATATCTTTTACTTAATATTAAAACAGTTATATATTTTGTATTCATTATGGCATCTGATTTTATTTTAATATATGTTCGTAAATGTTTAAATAACAAATCTTTGATTTGTGTATCTTTTTTTTTTTTTTTATATTCGCCGGGAGGGCAAATGACTCTACTCCACCTGATGGTAAGTGGTAGTAGAGTCCAAACGCGACGACGGCCAGTACAGACGGGAAAAACGTTCTGCACTAGCCGCCTTCGCCTTGCCGGCCCGCAAGATGCCTCTTCACGCCTCGTTTGAAGGAACCCGGTTGTAAGAGGAGGGGAACACGTGAGCTGATAAGGAATTCCATTTTTTGGAAGTGCGACAAAGAAAGGAGTTGCCAAATTTCTTTGTTCGCGATGGAATTGATGTCACAGTTAGACGGTGACATCGAGAACCAGCTCGCGTGGACTTAAGAAGGAAGGGGGAAGCAGGAATTAGAGAGAATAATTCCTCAGAGCACTCGCCGTGATACAGTCGATAGAAAGCGCTCAGTGCTGCTATCTCACGACGCAATTGTAAAGGTTCAAGGATGTTTGTGACCTTTACGTCGCCAATAATGCGTACGGCACGTCGCTGCAACCGGTCCAAGGCCTCAAGTAGGTACTTAGCGGAGCCATCCCAAAGGTGCGAGCAATATTCCACGCAAGACCGTACCTGTGTTTTGTACAGCAGGCACAGTTGTTGTGGCGTGAAAAAGCGCCGCACCTTGTTCAGAACTCCGAGTTTCCGTGAAGCTGTTTTTATAACAGCCTCGATGTAATCCCTTGGACTAAGGTCGCAGAGAACGTCAATCCCCAGCATGGCGATTTTGCTTTGCATCACCAGCGGAGTACCACAGAGGGAGGGAAGAGGGGAAAATGTTGACTTTTTCGCCGTGAGAGCGCATACCTGTGTTTTCTTGGCATTAAACTCAACAAGATTATCAGAGCCCCATTTGGCGATGAGCTCTAACGTCCTATCGAGTTCAATGACAAGATTCTTCCGCCTCTCCTCAATTTCCGCTCGCCCAGCCACTGCACGTCCGTGGTATCCACCATGCACTGCACTATCGTCTGCATAGCAATGTATGTTCCCAAGAGAGAGCATATCATTGATATGCAAAAGAAAGAGTGTGGGAGATAGCACAGATCCCTGGGGGACCCCAGTATTCACTACATAGAATTGTGAAGCGCAACCATCAACTAAAACACGAAGGCTACGCTTGTGTAGGAAGCTGGCAATCCAGGTGCATAGCTGAGCAGGCAGACCATATGCCGGCAGCTTGGAGAGAAGACTTCTGTGCCAGACCCTGTCGAAAGCCTTGGAGATATCGAGGCTGACAGCCAACGATTCTCCATGCTTGTCGATATCTTCACCCCAGAGGTGCGTTACGTACGCTAGAAGATCCCCTGTGGACCGTTTTGGTCGAAACCCGTATTGACGATCATTAATTAAAGAGTGATCTTCTAGGTAATGGATCAGTTGGTTGTTTAAAATCCGTTCCATCACCTTACAAAGTACTGAGGTGATAGCTATTGGCCGATAATTTGCCGGGTCAGACCGATCCCCTTTTTTGGGAACCGCTTGCACATTAGCTCTTCTCCAAGCCTCCGGCACACTTCCCGAAGAGAGAGAAAGTTGGAACAGGCGCGTTAACACAGGAGACAGCTCCGCTGCGCACTTCTTCAGCACTATGGCTGGTATTCCATCGGGACCGCTAGCTTTCCGTACATCAAGTGATTGCAGCTCCGCACGCACATCACGTTGCCTGATTTTGATGTCAGGCATCGTATGGCCACATGCAGGTATTGTAGGTGGCAGTGCACTACAATCATCGATGACGGAATTGTCGGCAAAGAGTTTAGCCAGGAGATCAGCTTGCTCTTGCGGACTGTGAGCTAGCGATCCGTCCGGATTTCTGAGCGGTGGCAGCGAAGGTTGGCAGAAATTGTTTTGCACAGACTTGGTCAGACGTCAGAAGCTACGGGAGCCCCTAGGATGCGAAACAAGGTCATGACCAATCTGTACAATGCGCTGTGCATCCGCTCTCGTGTATGCCTTTCTACAGGACTTGGAATTTTTATTATAGTTTGCTTTCAGTGAGTCAATGTTAGATGCCCCGGTTATGCAGCCGTTGATCCACTTGCGATATGCCGCCTGCTTAGTTTTTTTTTTTTTTTTTTATAGAATAGGAAGGCGGACGAGCATATGGGCCACCTGATGGTAAGTGGTCACCAACGCTCTTAGACATTGGCATTGTAAGAAATGTCAACCATCGCTTACATATCCAATGCGCCACCAACCTTGGGAACTAAGATTTTATGTCCCTTGTGCCTGTAATTACACTGGCTCACTCACCCTTCAAACCGGAACACAACAATATCAAGTATTGCTGTTTTGCGGTAGAATATCTGATGAGTGGGTGGTACCTACCCAGACGAGCTTGCACAAAGCCCTACCACCAGTAGAAACACGTAAGTACGGCACATTCACGAGTGAACCAACGGTTACGCGTACTCCTACTGACGAGATCTGAGCTAGGAATGTAGTATTCCATTCCCAGCATGATCTCGCCAGCAACAGCAGCGGCACTAGCTGACGGGTCATTCCCACTGAAGAAACGTTCCTTCCAAGGGACCGACACATAGTAATCGCGCATACCGTCCCAATCCGCCGACTTATAGTGCCAAACGCGACGTTTGCTTACCGCTAGTGGCGGCAGCTTGGCCTGTGGCACTCTGGTAGAAATAAGGCTGTGATCCGAAGAGCCAAGAGGAGCCTGAACCACAACCTGATATTCCACCGGGTGAGAAGTCAGCAGAAGGTCCAGTAGAGAAGGTGCTTGCCCATCAATGTCTGGGATCCTGGTGGGCTGATCAACCAGTTGGGTCAAGTCATGTGTGAGAGCAAAAGCATGAGCAGTCCTTCCAGCATGGTCAGTTTTGAGGGATTTCAACCAGGATTCGTGGTGAGCATTAAAATCCCCCAAAAACACCAATTCCGCGTTAGGAAATTGCTCTTGCGCAGCATCTGCCACCCGACTAAGATGGTCAAATAATCGGCTTGTCTCCAAGTCACCATTGTGGGATCTGTAGAGGCACACGTAGACTCGGCTCTGACGAACCAGGTCTACACGTACCACCAACATGGAGAAGGAGGGGTCCTCCAAGCAGCAAATCATATGACAAATTAAAACACGATATCATATCCGTGTAGGTTATGTAAGATGAAAACTATTTCAAATATAATTTATTAATTTAAGTGCGACAGACGCATGAAAAGTCAACGCAACGCATTAATAATTTTAGGATATAATTTTTTTTTGTTTTGAATAAATGCGTAACTTCTTGTATTGTACTGTAGCGAAAACAAAATCTAGTAAAAGCTATATAGTTTTATTGTTTTATAATATATTTGGAAAACAAATAATTTATCAGAGCTTTGTTTCGGAATATTAGATTGTTTGGTCATTTGTATATAACGGAATAATCACTTCTTCCAATCTATAATTTAAAAAATCTAATTTATTTTGTATATATTGTTATGGAAGAAAGAATAATTTATTTGTATATCTCACTATTACGAAATTCGTCGGAATCCTGACTCGTAAACTAGGAAAGTATACTCCGTATCATAGGTGACAGTGCCGTTCAAGCATAGAATCATTTATAAATACTAAACTAATATTGTGTATTTCCTTTGTGAAATTCTTCTTATTTCTGATATTTAATATTTTTAGTTGCGTATCTCTGTTTCGATATGTGCTAAATACGCATTCGAGTGATTTTTAAATGTTATTAATGTAAGGACATATATAATTATGCGAATACCGTTTTTTTTATTGATAATATGACATCATGTCAAGGATAATTTGAAATGAAGACGCCGAACTGATTATGCAATTTCATTAATATTATTAATTAAAATCTTGCCACTAAAAAAATTTTACGAATAGTAAATATTTTCATTACCACATAAATGTTTAACACGTTATTATGTTTAATAATAATTAAAAAAACACTAATTAAATTGGGTTCCAATGATTCTATGTTTACTGTTCAAGGTAGATCTTTTAATTCTCGTATAAATAGTTTACAAATTGTAATATTTTAAAGGGCCTAATACAATAATTTTGTACATAAGTAATACGAATAAAAGTACAGCAATAGTCCCCACATATTCCATTGCTTGCCGCATATAACTTTGCTTCATTAAACGTTGGTGTAGGTTTAGGAAACGTTATGTATTCTTTTATAAATTATAAACACAAATTAATCATATGAAAAATCAATAAGGCTGAGTATTGTCAAAAGTATAATATGTTATAATACTAAAAATATGTGTAAAATAGGTAGAAAATAAAGCAATAATATTTATTTTCTCAAATAGGTAAATGTTGGTAAAAAGGCCTATAAAGCCACTTGTACTACACATTAATAAAGACGTTAATATAATCATAAAATTATTTAAAATTAAAAAATATGATCCTATTTCGTTTATTAAACGTGTTCCAACCATGTTGAATCATCAGGACGTCAAAGTTATCGTCGAACTAATAAACGAGGGAAATGTCACCTATATAACTAGTTCCTTCAACTCCATTCCAGAAGCTTTTTTTTCTTTTGTGTAAACTGTAACTTGCCACCTTAAGAAGATCCTAATCATATTTTGTAACATTTTATTCCTTTTACACCGCAATCAAAGGTCAAATTAATAAGGTATTTTTAAAATAAACTATTAAATTGGAAATTTTTGTATAACTCGTTATGAAATTAAATATACAGTCTAAAAATAATTTATTTAGTCCTTATAACTTTGTAACGATTAAACAAGTAAGTACCGTAGTAATACTTGTTTAAAAAATGCTTATCGTTAATTTCAATGAACTGCAAATTGAATTAAGTGGATTTCTATTTGTTTAGTCAGCGAGAAAACGTAACAACTTTACGCCTTTTCATAGTAAGTTACTTAAGAATCATTGTAAATTGTACTTAATTGTCTTTTAGTTGTTATATTTAGTTGTTTTTTTTATGACGATTAAATATCAGAATATTGATGTTAATAAAAATGCTTTAATGCAATTTATTTACTGGCATTTTTTCAACAAAAAAACGATATCAGTGTTTATTAAAATGTATAAAAAAATTAACCGATTTGAAGCACTTGGTTAGGTAATCTTACTTACGTCTTTGTTAAGGTCTAAATGCAATGTTAAATAACTTAAGTAAAATAACATTTTGATGATAGTTTTATATGAAACAAATCGAAATGTTGTTTAGTAACATTTTAAAGATTATTATGCTAATATGCAATAAAATACACATTAAAGGAAGGTCGTGTTGTCTGAACAATTATTGTTTTAAGCGTTAGGTTAACATTTGCTTTTCTTAAATAATGTATCCATCTTGCTTACCTGAAAAAAATATGTTTTATTTTATGTGATTTTAATATTGTATGAGGGGAAAATTTAATATCCATATGTTAAATGATTACATACAAATAAATTTGTATGAAAAAAAAATTGTATAAAAATAAAAATGAAAGATTTATATTACTGGTGGTAGGACTTTGTGCAAGCTCGTCTGGGTAGGTACCACCCACTCGTCAGATATTCTACCGCAAAACTACAGTACTTGGTATTGTTGTGTTTGAAGGGTGAGTGATCCAGTGTACTTACAGGCACAAAGGACATAACATCTTAGTTCCCAAGGTTAGTGGCGCCTTGGTTATGTAAGCGATCGCTAATATTTCTTATAATGCCAATGTCTATGGGCGTTAGTGAGCACTTACCATCAAGTCACCCAATTGCGCGTCCACCTACCCATAATATAAAAACTGAACTGATCGTCGAACTGAACTGAAGTATATTTATTTATTTATTTATATGTAATATACGATAAATAACAATTAATTATTATTGTACCAATGTGAAATTAATGTCATTATTTCACTCAACTGATTACTTTTAATTTTATTTTAATATTGAGATATTATTTTTGTAAATTTATTAATACAAATAAATTAAAGTTTCACAATAAGAACAGACATTCCTTTATTAAATTTTTCAAGGATACGAAATAAACCTTGCTATTAAAAGGTCAAATATAGTAACATTAAGTAAATAAAATACGTAAAACAGGAACAATTACAGTCAGCGACTTTGATGTAGTAACGTAGTGATAGCTTTCAAGTTTATTTCATACTTGCTTGCGATTTTTTCATAAGTTCAACAAATATTGAATCAATATTCATTAACGCGACAATCGTGTAAATAATACGCAATTTAACTAACATTGTTGGCCATTCACTCAATTGTTTTGTTAGACATTCGCTTTGTTTTACCGTGTCAAATGTTTGACATATATTTGGAACATATGCCGTAATTCTTATAAGATCCGCGGTTCGCACAGATATTAAATATTCGTAAGACCAATCAGCAAATATTGTAATGATTACGTAATTTAGATTTCATATATTTACTTAATACGTTCATTAAGTCCACTTACATCAATAAATTATCCGATAGCGAGTACTGAGATTTTTGAAATAACATCTATATATACATTAATGATAGACTAGACATTGTAGTTATTGAAAAAAATTAAACGTAAAGGAGAAGTTTTGTAAGGCAGATAGGAAAAAGCAAACGCTAAAAAGTCATTAGTACCTTCGGAATAAATAGAGTCTACTTGTTCACTCTCGACGCTTTGCAAGTTATCATCTTCTCCATAATCTTGCACTGATATATCTGGTATTTCAAAATTTTCACGGAAATCTGAATCTTCTGCCATTCCAGAATCTTCTGGCATTTCAGTATCCTCTAGTATATCTACATCTTCTGGAATTTCCTCATCTTCTGGCCTATCTGAATTTTCTAGCATATGGGGGTGAATATTTTTTAAGCTGCGATTTGTTGAATCTCTTATTGTCCTCTCTTCACTCTTTTTTCCTGTTGGTAGAATATCAAATATGGAAGGTGCTCTAACATTAGTGCTCGCTAGTCCCAATTTCTTCTGAATAAAAGCCTCCAATATTTGCTTAGTGATTACATTCTGCCTCGCCAGCTCGTGGAAGTCTGCGGAGAAAGGAGAATAACAGATAAAAATGACTGCGCGAAAACCAATCAAAGCTAGCGTTCGGAGGTTAAATTTTAAAACGATTTTGTCGTCATTTTTATCTGCTTCACCATTTCCTCCCAATATTTTCAAGGGGGTTTGCTTTATTATTTAGATAAACAATTATTTTTATGTTTTATATTATTATTAATATATTAAAATTCGTTAAATTTCACCTCCGTACAAACTTTATAAATATCGAATGGACATGTAGGTACCCGTATTACATCGAGGCCTTAAAAATATTTGTAAACTGAGTTAAAAAAAGGGAGCAACTTTCCAATGATATGCCTAATATCATAAATCTTGCTTTGTCATTTGTTGTACTGTTCTAAGCCTTTGAAGCCACAATGCCATTGTTAAGACTGCATAACAAGAACAATGGCAGTTTATCAGATTGCTTGTTATACCATATTGAATGTATGGAAGCTAATATTTAAGTAGTCATAGATATGTAAGGAAGTGCGAAGTACAAGTTAGTTTTATGCATCACATTGTATAAAGCCATTCACCCTTAACAAGGCAGAAATAAAGTTGAGGCTATGTCTGCAATATAACAGATTATTCATAATAAATATAATGTTTAATTTATTATATTTTATACTAAATATATATTATAAAGCAAATATTGTGTTTTACTTCTGGTTTTGAATATGAGTTTTATGAAAATGAATTAAAATGAGAATCTAAAAAATATATTATTTTCTTAGTTAACTATTCGTTATTTCATCACAAAATATATTATATACTATGCATATGAATTATATTTCACAATATAAACTTAAAGCATTCTACCGTTAATCTACAAGAATTTATCATCGTGGCATGGTAGTAGCAATTAATATGTCGGTAAATTTAATTTATACCAATTGCCTGGTTATATATAACGTAAGAAATTAACCATCACATAAACTATTTTAATATATACTATAACATAAAACGTAAAAGATTTCGTTTCATATTATAGTTAAAAAAATATGTTATGTTCATTACAATCACATGATTTTTTTTAAGTCACGAATATATATTTTTCTATTTTTTGATGTCCTCCTCACCGAATTCCGCTACGGTAGCCAATCTCAAGAAATACAAGCTAACTACGCAGGACATATTGTAGTGCACAATTGCGTGCGCAAACACAGGTGCGCTCCTTATTCCCTTATTCTCATAATTCGAAAGGACAGCAAATACCGACTGACTGACGTAAAGAGTTCAGGTGCAGGACCAACGGCTTTTGTTTACGAAGGCACGGGAGTAAACACAGTTCCAATTTCGAGACTGGGGCCGCTATAGAGAATTTTTCGACCCAAACTCAATCTCGAATAACCCTATAACTTTTTACTCCCGACCTGGAGCTTGAACCCATGACCTCGGGATCTGCAGTCTTATATATAGCGAGGCAGTCGTTCCTTATTTAAGTCATTAAGTTCAAGATGGATCAGCATACTATTTTTCGTTGATATACAACAATACTTAGCTGAGTTTCGTGGCAAGGGTTCGTAGGGAAAATCAGATTCCAGTATTAAGCTTCACATATGGTCCTCAGAAATATTAACATTGCTAAACGGTAGTTTAAGTTTAATTAATTTTCTCAAGGACTTCAAAAATTTAATTTGACATTAACTTTATAGTATAGTTAAAAAAAAAATCCGCCATCTCAATTTTGGATGTCTGGACAAAATTACAACTTATCACCATCTTACAATATAAGTTCATATTCAACAATTTATAACGAATACACTGAACTTCTCATACACTTCTATCCTCAAAGACCCCATAGAAATATACCTGTTCCCAGATTATCTTATGTCAAAATAGTTGTCTTAAAGAAGCTTTCACTGATGCTTTCACTGCTTTTAGCTTTCACTGGTGGTAGGGCTTTGTGCAAGCTCGTCTGGGTAGGTACCACCCACTCATCAGGTATTCTACCGCAAAACAGCAATCCTTGATATTGTTGTGTTCCGGTTTGAAGGGTGAGTGAGCCAGTGTAATTACAGGCACAAGGGACATAAAATCTTAGTTCCCAAGGTTGGTGGCGCATTGGGTATGTAAGCGATGGTTGACATTTCTTACAATGCCAATGTCTAAGAGCGTTGGTGACCACTTACCATCAGGTGGCCCATATGCTCGTCCGCCTTCCTATTCTATAAAAAAAAAAAAAGCTTATCAAAGACTGTTATTGTGTGTTTGTAAATCACAAGAAATAATTATGAATAAATCACAGAATACAACATTTATGTTTGAAAAATACGCAAAAATTAACGGAATCATGTTAATACTAATTTATTTAACGGTTATGAATACTGAATATTTATTGTAATTGCAAAAAAAAACTTGAACTTTAGCAAATGACATTAAATTTTAGTTCATCGCTAATTGTATTCATTATTTGACTAATATTGTAATTAAATAAGATAAAAATATGCATAAATATTTCAGTTTTAACATATTCACGCTCCGTCTATTGTTATTTATTTTTTAATATTGCAACATTTTCATCAAACGTAAATTGTTAGCTTATTGTAAAATATATTTTAAAATGCAGTAATAAATAAAGTGACGCAATTCGATACGTTTTAGAAGAAGATACACTTGTAATATTCATATAATAACGTATGTAGTGTTTTTCTTGTACCGATTGGCTTAAATTATTACTGGTTAATGGTTGTTTAGGGTTATATTTTACTTTTCACGTTAGAAGGTATTGAATGTTTCGACTGGGTTTGATTATACTTTTTATATTTGATTTCTATGGTTTTAATTTAATATCTTAATATTACAGAATCATCCAGGATATGAAAAACACAACACAGACCAGTAATTGTTTCTTGCTTTCCGTAAAATATCCGTGTCATGTGTTATTCGTTGATATTAATTTATTAATTTAAAAAATAATGTATTGAAATTTCTTGAAAAATATTTTAATATTTAATTAGTTTTTCCTAACAAATTTTGTTATTTCTTTTTTAGTTACTGTGACACTACTGATAAAAAAATCTTTTAAAGTTAAATAGTCTGATTATTGAAAAAATTATAACTACGGCTGTTATAAATAGTAGCAAATCAACGGTCATAAACAGTTTTAATAGGTAGATGTCATATGCTTACAACAGGCATGTACTATCCTAATTTAACGTTACACATAGTTATATGTTAAAATATTTGAACTGTTTGAGACTTTAATAAGCCATTAAAAAAGAGCCCTAAATATAATGGTATGTAAATTATAATCATGCTCAACCATCTCACATATCACGATACTCTCATTTATCAGGAAGCATATACGCAAATAATTGTATTAAAATTTTACTCAAATATGTTGGTATCATTTTAAATGTTGTGAAATGAACCACAAAGCCGAGATAGCCTAGTGGTTAGAACGCGTGAATCTTAACCGACGATTGTGGGTTCAAACCCGGGCAAGCACCACTGATATTTCATGTGCTTAATTTGTGTTTATAATTCATCTCGTGATTGACGGTGAAGGAAAACTTCGTGAGGAAAACTGCATGTATCTAATTTCATTGAAATTATGCCACATGTGTATTCTACCAACCCGCATTGGAGCAGCGTGGTGAAATAAGCTCCAAACCTTCTCCTCAAAAGGAAGAGAAGGCCTTAGCCCAGCAGTGGGGCATTACGAGGCTGTTACTGTACTGTTACTACTGAACCACATTAATTATTACTAAAAAAGAAATGTTTTTACCTTTTTGGCAACATCTTTCAGTTATTTATTTATTTATGATTCGCCAGTGGTAATTTCATCAAGACATACACAGTAATTTTGTCTCAATGAATTAATTTAAATCTTTTATCTTTCAAAGCAAACACAACATGCATTAATTATTTAAGAGCAGTACATGTAATATTATACTATTAAGTAGTATCAAGATTTTCTAAAAACTAATTGTATACGTATAAATAGGAAACTTAAACCCTATCCATAAAAAACAATTTAACACAAGTGACAAAAATTGTTATAGATAACCAAGTTATATAAAAAAATAAAACATTAACATAAAATTAGTAACAACATTTATAAAAAAATTGGAAGCTTAAAGAAATATCACGGTAATAATAACTTTTCATAACAGATGAATTATAAGATAATAAACAAATCGTGATCAAAGGTCAAGTCATGTATTGACCCGAGAAGCTTACCTCAGGCACCCTCAGACGTAGATTTACTTTGAGCTTAAAATTATTCAAAAATATTTTGTGACATTCATGACTATTTTTTAAAAAAAGAAATGCTAACATTGTCTCTTTTGAAAGTATAATTTATATCCTTATTTTCCAAATAAGCGTCAAGCTTGAAATATAATGGGAGACGAGAGTAGTAACTTTCAGCCTATTTACCGTTGAGCGGTTAAATAAACTTAATGTCAAGTAATTTTCACAATCAGACAAAGAAGATTTCAATCGCAAATTATTTAAAATATGGCGCATAAATATAAGTAAATGGCATTCCATGATAAAAGTTTTCATACAAACTTTCCATATAAGTCTATCAATTTAATCCTTTTTTATCACTCTGCAAGTGATATAATATCATCTCAAGTTATTAATATTAAGATTCAATTATATTTAATAACATTTTATGCTGATCCTGATTGCTTAAAAGTAATCCTTTTGCGAAAAATTGCATCGTTTTTTACTTAACGCGTAAAAGGATGACCGACCTACGCATATAATAAACTGTTTAATTTATAACATAAATATGGCCTCACACCTATATGTGATCAATCGAAGATGTCGCGATCATAAAATATATTTTTTGTGTTAATAAGGAAATAACTTTATAGTTCTTGATATTATTTAAATGACCAGTGACCGGTATTTGTCGTAGACTAGCATTATTAATTTATTTTGCTACATTTCTAAATAAGATTTACAACATACGTGATAATATTCTTTCGGGCACACAGTGCTTCTCAAGGCAGATTATAGCCAATTGCACAGAAGAAATTATACACGCGTCTGTGTGAAAATGCTTTATGCCTATGTGCGTGCTTTTTTTACTTATTCAATGGCGTTGACATTACTGCGGCGGCGCTGCTTACATTCCATACACACACAAATGCAATATTTATTCCTTCACTCTTATAGTCCGATGGGACGTCAATACAACATGACACGTGAATGTGAAACTGCCAAATTCCGGAAATGTTAATATTATATTAATTAAAATTAAAGTAGGAAGTAAATGTATGTTAAAATGCTATAAATAAAAAAATAACGTAAAATATATAAATATTCACAAGATCTGGATTAATAAATAATGGATTGACAATTTACCTACGGAATTAAGTCTTCAAGCGAAGTTGTTTAATTAAACAAAATTTTATCCAATCTTCCTTTTATTTTTCATTGCCAAAAAAGGTATGAAATAAAATTTTGCTTATGGAAGTGAAATCAATTGTTTCATTAATTTGATAGTTCGATAAATCACGTTTTAAAAATATAACTATGAAAACAAGTTTATCCGTTCTCAAAGTATTTGTAGTAAATATATATTGAATTGTTTATTCTTATTACAAATTATTATATACATGATCATGAAGAAGCTGGTTTTTACGTTAATATGTATCCAACAAATAATATATAATATAAAACTAATAATATTTATGTTTATCAGCGGCAATTAAATACGAAATTTAATTTAGATTTGTATTTGAAAAGGATATTATATAGACAGATCAAAGAACTATAAATCAAATTTGTTAGTAAGGTTGGATAGTTGATTACAAATAGCGCCTATCATTACCGCTAAGCAAATTCTCTAAACTGAGTATATGAAAAATATGTACATTGATTAAATATTATATTTTACATCATTCATAATATGTTAAATCTTTATTTAGAAATCGTAATTGCGACTTAACAGGAAAATATTAAAAAAATTATAATAAGAAAACTGTTTGTTTTTACAAGCTTTACCTGCCTTATCAATCTTTTGTCAAATGTTGTCTAGAAGTGATCGATACTTTAACGATAAGAACGCCTTATTTTTTTCACGCAGTGGAAACCTTCAGAAAGGTACCCAGCTCCCATGGAGGGGGGACTGGGTTATGTGGGATTCTTAGCCACTAAAACCACTGCGATGGCCGTCCTCGGCACGGATCGGAGCCTCTCCCGTGCTTTCCTCCGCTCGTGGCTCGGCGGAGCTCTCCTCAGGGTGCAAAGGTAAAGAACGCCTTCTATACCAACATTGCATTAGTTTTATGACTGTACTATTCATATATTCATATCATGTAGCCGAGATGGGCCAGTGGTTAGAACGCGTGAATCTTAACCGATGATCGTGGGTTCAAACCCGGGCAAGTACCGCTGAATTTTCATGTGCTTAATTTGTGTTTATAATTCGTCTCGTGCTTGACTGCATGTGTCTAATTTTATTGAAATTATGCCACATGTGTATTCTACCAATCCGCATTGGAGAGGCGTGGTGGAATAAGCTCCAAACCTTCTCCTCAAAAGGGAGAGGAGGCCTTAGCCCAGCATTGGGACATTAACAGGCTGTTACTGTACTATTCATATAATTATTTTTAATAAAAAAATAGGGTAGGTGAGTGGTAAGCAAATAGTTCACCTGGTGGTGAGTAATCACCACCGCCCAATATATTAAATAAGAAAATTATAAATTTAAATTTTTTATTGAGACTAAGCTGCTAAAATATATTTACTTTATATATAATAATAAGGAAAATCGAATGAATAGAATACAATTGAATGAACGAAAACTTGAATGAGAATAATCGATGCTATCATTACAAGCTGAGTGTTTACGATCACAGTCATCGCGTTCACGACAATTACCTACAAAAGCCTTACAAACACAAACAATAACATAATTTTGGACCGTATTATAATCATGATAGAGTTTAATTTTCCGTGTTATATATTCATTAATGAACTCTATATATCGTCTTATATAGTTTAATAAAGCTTTGTATGCATTCAGGTCAAGTTCAATTGTTAAATGGAATTGAATTTTTAAAACGAATACAATTCGAATACAAATACTAGACTAGAACTATAATATTCTAACTCATCTGATCTCGATCGCATATCATTATATTATCGTATGTATAATTAATACGCATTAAATTAATCTAGCTATAATCTATTTTTTTACCAAGTCTTTTTTATTCAATACACAGTTGTTTTTTTTTTATAGAATTGGTAGGAAGGCGAGCTTATGGGCCACGTGATAGTAAGTGGTCACCAATGAACATAGACATGGCTATGTAAGAAATTACACACACACACTTGAAAATTAATGAGTTTCTGTCAACTACGGGTTGCTAGACCTAGTTCCGGACCAGCCACCATCGGATTTTAATGTAGGTTCTATCGAGAACAACCATCAATAACCTAGAGAGGAAATCTCACGGATTAAACTTATATTTTAAAGAATTTGACGTAAAGCAGTGGTTGCATAAAATAACATCAAATATAATATAATATTGGTTCATTTTTTGCCCAGAGAATCGGAATTGCTATTCAAAATTTGCTAATATTCTTGCCTTGCTTCTTCATATATTCATTCCACGCGGTTAGGATTTCTACAGTAAAATTTTTTAATTTTTATTTGTATTTATTTATTAAATATTTAACAAATTGTGTTTACATTAAATAGTACGAAGTCATGCCATTACAAAAATACATGTATCATTTATTTTATTGGTATACTATTGTAGAGTAGACATAAAAGATAAATATTTATGCTTAATACAAAAAATAATTGAAAAAAGTACGATGGCGGCGAAAGAAAAAATAGTAATAAAAAAAAAAACCAAATAATGTTTCTGAACTACACTTAGTTGTCTATGATTATGCAATGAGAGGTGTAACATTACCGAACTTGAACTTAAACCTTTTCAGCAACATCTATTGCAAAATACAATCAGAATAAACTGTTTGTGAATTTTAAAAATTTCGATTGGGATGAGGGCGAAATGATTATACTACTAAAATTAACCGATCACGCAAAGTAAAACAATAAAATCACCAAGGTCAATCATTTTCTCAAGTATGTCTATATTAATCATTGCTTTTTCAGATGCCAGATAGAACGTTGGCCTGGTTTAGTCCTTATTATTATTATTATCATAAATACAATCAAATCATAGTTTAAGGTTACAAAACATCTTATCTTAATTGATTTACTTAAAAAGCAATGCAATGCATATACAATTCGCAAGTTGACATTAGCTTTTTGGCAATTATATATTTTCTAATAGTTGTTTAAGTAAAATCAACTCCAGCCTTATAATATTTTATTTACCAAATTCGTTTTATTTAAAAAATATTGGTTACGCTCAAATTATTTTGATAGATTTAGCGTTTAATTTGATGTTTTTATTACAGTCTGTTTATCGAAGAATGCGTTTTTCACCCAAAAATATCCTAATTTAACTCAATTCCCGATGGAATGCAGTATGCATCGAACATCTAGTAAATTTATACCATCAACTTTAAATCTCAATACTTACTAGACCGTCTTTTCAAATACTGAGACTTATTAATGTTTCATGAAATGTATCACGCCTATCACATGCTATGTTCTGACCTACATCATTTATACCGACAATGGGCATTGTCACCAAATCTGCAACAATCATTACCTTGACTCACATCTATTGCCAAACTTGTAAGGACCAATCTTATTACTATCATAATTTACTCACGTCATCTTATCGTCAAAATTTAAAATACAAATAACACTGTATGCTAAAGTTATGAGTTCTATTCAAATTCCAAATTATCAAATAATTTTATGAAAGAAGTAGATGTTTAAAAAAAATGATAATAAATCGATTTATTCATCGATATTTCGATTAATTGGCTGTATAATTTAATACAAATGTTTTTAAACGAAACAAAATGTGATGACATATAATTTAAAATAAGTATACTAATAAGTCTACGCAGCAATTCAAGGCAATCTAGATCTTTCGGTGATATATGAAATTAGATGATTACAAATCAATCCGAAAACTTATCATTTAAAATCGATTTTTTATTCATATCATGCTTTTGATCCGCATAATTAAATCTTATATTTATCTTGATATGCGAAATTATATATTAATAATATAAAGCATTTATGTTTAACATATTTAGATAAAAAAATAATTTACTTTGGTGCTATTCGAGATAAATCTTATTCCATATTAAATGTCAATGATAATTGATGAATAACAGATTAAAATTAGATGATTTTGGGCCGACGATTGTTGTCGCATCATTTAAATTGGATGAGGCAAACTAGTAACCTTATACACTAATGATATGTCAAATTAAGATTGCCCTGCTTTATATTTTGACCTTAAAATTTAAGAATCTTGATTAATTTATAAACAATACAATATTATTATATAATATTAGATATATAATAACAATTTTCTTTCAGCTGTAAAATAAATGAAGGCTTAAAGTCATTCAATAAAATTCATGTATCACAGAGTAGTGGTAGGGCTTTGTGCAAGCTCGTCTGGGTAGGTACCACCTCCTCATTAGATATTCTTTCGCAAAACAGCAGTACTTGGTATTGTTGTGTTCTGGTTTAAAGGGCAACTCGCCCTTTAAAGCCAGTGTAATTACAGGCACAAGGCACAAGATGGTTAACATTTCTTACAATGCCAATGTCTATGAGCGTTGGTGGCCACTTACCATCAGGTGGCCCATATGTTCATCCGTCTACCTATACTATATAAAAAAGAGAATCGTTAAATTTTCTGATTCTCTTAAAACATTCCAACGAATTTATTAATTATTATTTTACCTTCAGATAGTATGTATATATGTAAATAATGATTAAGTTAAACGATAGTAGGTTTTTTCTGTCTTTTCATGTCTTTTTCGCATTTCATTTTTTCCTCTTTTTTTTGCGCAATTGAACAAACATCTAAACTGCCACAGCCATAGTATTATTCGGATATGATGTACTTTAAAAATTGTAACATTCCAAGATTTTATTGATTTAAAATAACCATTCAGCGATATTTCGTGCGTTACGTTATATATTTTTATAAGATATTTGTTTTTTTTTTTCATCAATAATAATAATTAATTTCGCTTTTTCGTCTAAACTATTCAACTGACCGTTTAAAAATTTTATATATACGTTGTCAAGGTTATAGAAAAGGACAAAGAGTAGACACCTGGTAGTTTAGTACAGAAAAATGACTTGATGCGATACTGTATATTATTATTTTGCG
Source organism: Nymphalis io (assembly GCF_905147045.1). NCBI lineage: Eukaryota > Metazoa > Arthropoda > Insecta > Lepidoptera > Nymphalidae > Nymphalis > Nymphalis io. The sequence goes on from NC_065903.1 coordinate 8,815,188, forward strand.
GGATCCACGGCCATTAATAAAAAGACGGAGAAAAAGGTAATTTAAAAATAGCACGAACATTTATAGAGGTATAATTTTAAATTAAAGTTAAATTTATTTAATATAAATAAAAACTGACAAATTAGTACAATACACATTTTCACATCTTCAGTTCGGCCTTAAAACAATTGTACGCTATATATGCATTAAAATAAAATGGCAACCCTCCTTACGCCATTAAGAATTCCTATTCTAAAATCAGATGGTCCAACGCACGATTTTCTTGCTCAATATGCGGGTTTATTCTTAATATGGACATATAATTCTATTAAATACATGCCGATGTTATTTATGCTTGTGAACTGCATTGTTCTTACATTTATACACCACACAAAATATAAACAAACCAAACAAATTCAAATTCATATATATTTTCCTCAAATTTTCAATTTCAATCATGATTCTATCTTAGTCCGCCTATATGAATATTTCCTCTAAATCTATATATACATATTATAATTCTTCTGTACGTGTATATGTCACTGAACTCCTCTTAAAATGCTAGACCGACTTTGTTGGAATTTGTTAAGTGGTTCTTGGAACCAGTAGCATTGCGATCGGGCCCGGGCTTCTTTTCATGCATATTGTTCGACAACGTTTGTCTGATCACCATGACAGTTAGCACATATATTGTAACTCGATCGTAGATGGCGCTGCAGTATATCAACTTCTATACCGTTCAATCGATCATCGCGACTCATCGTTTTTTACGTGGTTTTAGAGCTATGTGCAAGCCCGCCTATACCTACCACCCACTCATCAGATATTCTACCGCCATTCAGCAATAACTACAACATAAATCATTAGTAGAATATTAATGAATGTATAAAAAAATCTTTAACGTTTCAAAACTTGTGTCTAATTCCGCATCGCAACCAAACCGTAAAGAACAAACACCTGAGAAAAAACATATTATGATTTCCGAGATGATTGAAACGAAGAAACGATTGAAAAAAAACACCCAGTTATTAACAATATATATATATATATATATATATATGACGTTTGTACACAGTAATGCCAAATGTAAACAATCTCATTACCGGTAACACAAACGTCAATTTCATAAGGTAAGAGGTTATTGTGATGAGAAGTTAGAGGTTATTTTTAAGTGTCATTTAAAAAGGTTTTAATTATTTATTAGTATTTTGTATATATATATGTATAAATATATATATATATATAGTCTGTTTGAACTTTAACGTTTTATTGTATTTTATACGTGCGTGTTATTAAATGGTTTTAGTTTAAATATTTCAAATGTCAAGTGCCTATTTACCTACTTACTAATATGTGATGTTTTATAACAGTGCTTATAAGGCCTTAAGATTATGGGTTCAAGCTCACAGTTCGAACAGTAAAAATTTAATGAGTTTTTCTGTTTACATTTTCTCAGTAGAACGAAGCTTGGAAGTTGGCAGTGTTTAAAATCTTGTAAAGCACTTCTCGGAAAGCACGATGGACGTTGGTCCTGCTCCTGAACTCTTTTCAGTTGGATCGGATTATAAGAGTGAGGGTATGAATTATATTAAAACAATTTTAATTCATTAATTCATCATCATAATATGTATTCGAAAATAATAGTGACATTTATTATGAATTTCTTTTTTTTCTATTATCAGCTCTAGGAAAAAGCTTAGCACTATACAGCTCAGTCATCAATAATTAATTTTAAATAGTGTGACCAAAAGTAATTACAGTTACAATAGAAGTAATGTATGGATGAACTCATTTTGAACATTTATCTTCGTGACATAATATTTTACATTCTACTGGTCTCGCTGACTCGCATCACTGATCTAAATAATCCTTGAGAGCTGTAACCGGAGAATACATCATACTGTTTTTGGCTTAATTGCGTCATTTTATTAAAATATAATGTATCGTGTATATTCCAAATAGGGTTTTATTTGTTTTGGATTATTTTTAGGGTATATCCCAAAATTGTAACAGATGAAGTGGTATTTTTCTATTTATTTTTCTTCGTTAGATGACTATTGTCTTCGAATAAATGAAATTTGTATTGAAAAGTTAAAGTTCAAATAAGTTGTTTTAAGATAACATCATAAAGATTGATACGAATACACACATATATGACGTTAACACTGGATTCATATTCATCACGGGTCAGTAATGTAATGAATAATACAAATTATATTGTTTATATTAACTGAACCAGTTTTTTTATAATGATAATTTGATGGAATATTTTTAACTAAATGTCACGTAAAATTATCCAAATCATACGATTTTGAATATATATTTTATATAATGTTCTATTTACATTTAAATATTTTGATAATATATCAAAGGCTTATATATTTCCGTATGAAATAGAGCAACATTATGTTTTGTAAATTATTTTCTACTAAAATGGCCACTAAATGTGCAGTAATTGCATCTTCGTAAATGCATTTCTTAAGAAACGTTACATAGAATTATATAATTTATAAAACAGTGTTCCCTCTAATGAGATAAGTAATTAACGGCTCATTTTTACTCCCATTTTCATCAACTTTTTTGCTTACTTGCAAGCATAAATCGTCCAACTGTCAGAAGTTAAGATATGTACTGTGCAGATTAATATAATATATATTCGTATTCGTGATACATTTGATGATTGAAATATAATATCACTTACTCAAACAATAAGGATCATTATAGCTTGGTAGCTTTTGAGATTTATGCAGATCTGTTGTTCTTCGGAGCTGGCTTTCGTCCAAGTCGGAACAATGCCTTAACTTTGCATAGATTGACGAAGGGAATTACATTTGGAATGCAAGATCACGCGCCGTTTCGCTTCCCTGGTTCGCTTCATGCCCTGATTGTTGCTCAAGTACCTACATAACACCTTTAAATCTGTTACAAACATGCTACAACTAATGATGATCGAACAAATTTCACTGTATTAGCATGCTTCTTTTAAGCTACTTGCTCTTAGACAAAAAGTATAATAAAACCGATAAATTAAAGAATATGAGTGAAGAAGTGATATAAAATATGTATATGGTGGTTTTTCAAAACATCAAGGAACGACATAGGGGTCAGCAGCATAAAGAAGTCTTTACTAAAATTGAAATATTAACGAAGAGAGCGTGTTGAAGCTTTCTTTTTAAGTATAAAACAAAATTATAAATGCAATAAGGAAATACATTAATTACAAAAAATAAAGTTATTAGAAGTAACATTTCAAATATACATCGATTAATGGTATCATTTGATATTAAAAGCTTCTATATTGTTTCAGAAAAATATGTTAATTTATATGAGAACATTTAAATAAGCCATTATAGTTAATTAGAACATATTATATCGATATATATAAATCTATATCAAAAGTTATTTTGTTGAGCTAAGCATATTCTATTTAAGCAAAACAAACAAAAATACAATTTATATTTATTGTCTAATAGATTTTTTTTAATAAACAATTCATATGAATATATTAAATAACTTTTTTGATTTCCATTTTAAAATAAATAAAAAAAAAACAGGCTTAGTTTAGTTAAATGAATTCATTTTCAGTTAGCTTTCAGTTAGCTTAGTTTAGTTAAATGAAATCATTCATAAACATATAAAATAAGAAATTTCTTATTTTATATGTTTATTCATAAAAGTTGATATTTTAATCGAACCTTTTTTATAATTACTGACCAATTGAACTTTGAAATGATATATTTGATAGATATATTGTCATAACCGTCACCTTTAAATCATGCGATTTTTATTAAATTTTCTTGAAGAGCACTTCTAATTGTATTAATTAATTATGGATAATAAATCAGAATCCAGCTGTAATATCTCTTTAGATAGCCTAGAAAACGATAGTAAGAGAAAAAATTTGAAACAAAGACCTTCCGAAGAAAATGTCGACACCATACTTATACCACTCTATGAGAAGGACGTGCTTATAAAAATTCCTAAAAGAAAGAAGAAACAAAATCAATCTGATAAAAAATGTAATACAGATAAATCAAAACAAGATACTGTTGAAGTAACCAATTATTTAGTCAACAAAGACCTAGAAAGAAGTAAAAAAAAGTCTTATCTTGAAATGTTTCGAAAACAGTTTACTTCAACCTGTCCTGAAACACATGTCAAAAGGGCTAATAATGACATCCGCTCTATATCTCCAGAATTCGGAGATACTGAGAGAGAGAGCATTGGCGATGAATCTTCTAATCGCGTTAGTGAATTTTATAATACTGAATCATATAATGAAATTTATTACAATAAACTTATGAAAAAAGAGCTAGAACAATACTTGGAACAATCTTTTGAAGATGGATTGCATTTGAATGAAGATGAAGCAAAATTTGCAGTCGAGCTAAATGATAATATCTTTAAAAGTATTTCGGAAGTTTCACAACCACGCCGACGTATAAAAAATAAAATATTTTCACCTATACAAAATGTGCCCTTAGGAGGCTTAGGACCTGATATGGAAAAAATAAAACCAAGATTAGAAAGAGCTAGAAGTCTTCAAAGATATTCCGAAAAGGTTAGGATGGAAAACCGTCTTAAAATCTACAAAAAGGAAGTTCAAGATGAAAAAAATGAAAGAGAAGCTTCCGTAAAACGACAGGATTCGATTAAAAAACAGTGTTTAAAAAATAGTAAATATAATTCTTCATATTTAGTAAACAAAAGTGTACAAGAAAAATCATCCTTGATTAAGAAAATTTGCAACACAAAACCAGCAGATGTCCAGAGACGTCGAGAAAGAGATACGCAAATAAAAGAAAAAAATAATTTAAGAAATAATACAGAAAAAAGTCAAAACGACAAGGTGATGCAACCAAACAAGGAAATGGAACAAAAGAAAACAAAATCGGCTAGAGGTCAGGATATTCGACCCGTTACTAAAACCAACAGTACGAGACGCAAATCTAGTCCCAAGATAAGAGGAGTGAATGTAGAAAAGATACAAACTAAATGTGACTCTCCCTTGCAAATTAGTTTCATGGTTACTGTTGGTGGAGTTAGACCTTCTACTGCTTTAAAATCTTTGGAAGAAAAACACCAGATGTACCAAGAAAAAGTTAAACAATATGGCATGAATCTAAATGACGCTTAGTTTGTTTTTAATTTGAAATTTATAACTGTTTTATGCATAGTTAAAATTTTTTCAATAAAGTTTTCTATTTTTAATTGTTATTGTAATATTTTAATTTATGTGTGTACATAATTTCCTGATAATACTCGTGCTATTTTTGTAGAAATACGCATTCAATATTTGAATTTTATCAAAATAATCGATCTAGTAATAAATTAGCGTAATTACACTCTGTTTTAAATATGTTATATTATGATTTTATCGTTGATACAAATAAATACTAACGGAAATGGCAACAGATACATTTGTTATACCTTTATCTTTGTTAGTGTTTACTTAGTACTTTATTACAAGTATATTTTATTATTCTCTTACATTTTTTATCGTAATGTATGAAAATCTTTAACCCTATTTAAATATTACATATAAAAAATACCCTTTTTTCAATCCATTAAAAATAAAAAAAGACAATTAAAAATAATAATTTATATCCAAAATGAAAGGAAAACAAAATGAAGTCGTAATATCAAGACTCAGAATCAAACTGAATTACTTTTTGTTTTAAAAAGTTTATTTAAAAAGCAACACTCCAAAAAAAAGTTAACCACAATACTCTTTGTGTAAAGGACTGTTGATAGCTTGCCTTTTTTAACTTGAACTTGTTTTCATCGATAGATAGTCGTCAGTTATGCTGACGCATCATTATGCACAAGTGAAAGTGGGTTACTTTATTATTTTTATTTAGAACGAAGGTATTAAATAAACCCAGCGAGAAGTAACAATAAAGAAGGGTATTACAGTATGTTAGTAAATAAAGTAGTGTAAAGCTATGGATTAACTTCTTGGATCTTTCAGGTATGTAACGTTATCAAATTTATATATTGTATCATCTTAATTTGCTGTCTAATACATGCTTAATATGTAATAGTATTTTAAATCATAAATTATTAAAATCTAATATAAACAAAACATATAACTTAATTCCTGACCAAATTAGAATAATTTAAACTTGGAACATATTTATTAGATAAAGATGTTGGATTATTTATAATGCGTATTAAGGCCTTATAGTTAAGCATAAACATAAAGACGCTATCTTTGATTTATACGAGTCGTTATTTGTTACATTCTATTGATAGCCGGCCCGGTTTTCTGTACAGAGAAAGTGACTAGTTCAGTTTTAAAATGCATGTTATTAATTCGAAAATTAGTTATGAAATAGGACTAGAGCGAGCAAATTAACATGAATGAATTACAAGTATATAGATTCAACCGGCTTCGTTCTTGTCATAATTCAGAACTGCTAAATGTCTATTTCTATACCTCTTTCTTCAAAAATAAAGTTTCATAGCATTCATAAATATTTTGTGCGTTCATATTATTTCTATTGTTTTTATACACGATTGATGAGCGCAAATCGCGACGAAACCCCTCTGTCGCCTAATAAATAATACCGGACAAGACGTAAGTACTTAACAGACCTGTGACACTTCTCTCTGCAAACAGAGGGCACAAGAATGAGAGTTATTCGCGCGACATATTCACCAGTCACGCTCAATCAAGCAAGGTCAACGATGTTAAACTTCACCCCTTTAAATATCCCGTTTCAATAACATTGGTTTCGCTTTCCTTGCAACAAACCTGTAGCCTTGGCCGAGTCCTATAGACAGTCGATGCATTCGCAGTATTAATAACTTAACAGATTATTGTCAATGAACCATCAACCTTGAAACATACAAAACGATCTATAAGATATAAATAGGATATATCTAAAGTATGGTTTATTTAAGCTATACAAACATTTATATTAATGTTATAATAATTACATGCAATGTAATAAAAACTTATACATTCAACCTAATTTTTTTTTTAATAATTTTACTGAAAAAACGCAGAGCAAGCATAAAAATCGCTTTAAAAATTTGCTGTTGTAAGCTGATTAGTTTTAAATATTTAAATAGATTGCAGGTAACTAAAATGCTACTTTAAAATATAGAAATACTAAAAAAACATGAAGTTCAATAGACGCTGCCAATTCAATTGTTATTTTGTACCTCTGTCTAATAGAAAGCTGTCCGAATGGTTTATTACGTTTCATGTATAATAAATAAATGCATTTAAATTGTTATTTTAACATGAATACGCTTAAAGTGACATCGTTTATCACTATTGAAATATATAATGACAAAGAAAACGTAAATCATTTGCACGAAATTCGCGATTTACAATTTGATTGCATTCCAATTTCCTAGAGACTGCATAAAGTTCTTCATGCATTTACTCCAATTAATTTGTAAGATAAGATATTTCGTAATAAACGGAACTTCGTCTCGTTTTATAATCCTCGACAGTTCAAGTTAAATGTAGGCTGAATAACTTAACAAGACGACTTTTACTTTGTCCTTGATATGTATTCCAGTTTTTTCCATTAACGAACGAATACCCGCACGAAAATAGCCACATTCCATTTCGTAGTTACTACACTCTCACTTTCATTTCACTTGCACTAACTGACAAAGTTAGGTTTAAATAAATAAACGAATATAAATAGACATATTGGGAATTAAAAAATTGTTATATTTAAAAGTAATTTTACAATTTCGATTTGAAAATCTTAGGGTCTTCTCCCGTAACTATATGCATAGTACAACAATATTATTAATGTTCTTCTAATTAAATTTCATCTAAAGTGGTCAATTATAAAGATGTAATTCAAATTGTAATTACGTGTTTTTTTCTTGTCGAGGCACGAAAGTGTAATGGAAAAACCTAATTAGATAGATAAAAGTATTACGTATATAAATAATTTGTATGTATATAAAATGACACGCTACAAAGTTTAAGACATTTTTGTATACAATATTTTATAATAGCTCCATTAATTTGAAGCAATTAAAATCAACTTAGGTATACTGTTTAAATAACAGCAAAAAACATTGATGGTTAATAATAATTCTATATGTATATATTTACCTTTGTATTTTATTGGGTTATTATACCTAGATTGCTAACTATATTTAGCAATATTTTAGAGTGACCTATTGCTTAAAATTACGTTTCAATGACAAATTTCATTATAAGCGTAATATTAAAAACATTGTATTTGTAAATCTAGTCTAAAATAAATAATAAATTCAGTGTACAATAATTCTAATTTTATTGAGTATATTAGTTTTTAGTAGACATACACAACCATGCATGTATGTCCACTTAAGTACATGTTTGTGCATGGTAAATGGTAATTGATGAAATTCAAAATATGATTTATTTAATATTTGGGCAACACTTTGCGGTTTCGAACATGTATTTTTTATACTCAGCATTTTATCGTTATCATTATTTTACCAAGTTAAAAGACAAACAGTGTCATGGAGTTTTCTCTAGAACAATTCCAACAAATATCAACTATCGATTTACACACCGAAAGCCATGGACGTCAGAGTTAGTACGACTGTTTCCGCTTTAAACAACAATAATAATTATGCTAGCTAGTTAGCATTACTAAAACAAAACATACCATCTTATATTCATTATTACCATCTTATATTCATTATACATTATACATTTACATCATTGCCTCAACTACTGAATTGGCCCTCTCCCCTCTGATCGGATGTCCACTCGAGAAAACGAGTATACAACTTGACTGTACCAATAAGCTGATAGATGTAGCCGTGTAACACAACATTAATTGTGCTGAATTACGGAGTTTGTATAATCACGACTATGATCACAATGAATTTTGTATGGATACAAACGTTTATTAATTTGTTATGCAATATCTCTTAAAGCCAATCATTAATGCTTAGAATTAAGCTGAGCAATTGCGTCAAATATAATTTACGTTAAAATTATTGAAACTAATTGGAAGTAGAATTGAAAGATACGGATACTATGTATACTAGTTATTTTTATTTTTTTTAGCCATCGTAGATTGAAGGATATGCATGTAACAATATTTCTATTGACGCGTACATGCCTAAATAAAGCGCCGTCTAATAAGTCGTGCTGGTACTTATCATAGACCACAATTTAAAAACGAATTGATCATAGATCCGTATTTAAAAAAAATCACTGTTAATGTATGTTAAACTATTTCGCTGTTTTAATAACTTCAGATAATTTTCCTTTACCGATCACGAAGAATATTTTATAGGTTGTAAACACTTAAAATTTCTGGTGTGCTAGCATTACATTACCACTAGTAGTGAAATTAATTCAATAAGCCATTAAAGTAGAACTAAGTAATGCTTATACAAGAAATGATTTAGTTTTTCAGTCAGCAGCCATTGTAGGAAGAAACTAGAGCGTTTATATTCTGGATTCTAGATAATTATGGTAATGCATGTATTTATATGCTACTATATTATAATATGAGACGCGAATTGTTTGAGTATGATGTTATAAAATGTCGTTCTTTTGTATTAAAGTCTGGTTTGAAACAAAACCTTTTGATATTCGCGACAACGTAAAACAATGGGAGGTTATTGATATAGAGCGATCTCTCGGTAAAGTTTTAGATTTTGTATCGGAGTAACAATGCCGTCGATTTCCAAACCACGTATTTAAAATCAACAATTCGAAAGCTATTTGTACATGGTTTCTTTTTTGTTTACTTATTCATATTTTCATTCATTCATTTTGTTTACTTCGTTGGCTTTTTAAACTAGATATACTAGTAACATAAGAATTGTTACTTAATTATATGATATAAGATTTTGTCTTTTTGCTCTTAGGATTTCAGGAACTTTATCCGAAACAAGTCCACGATATTTTTTCCCGAAATAAAGCACATGTAAACGATGTGGTACTTTCTTGAATTAACCCACGATCTTCGATTAAGATTCATATTCATATCATTCATAAAAATTATAATTACCTTCTAGCTCAAGCAATGCAATAATTTCTTGGAGCGGAACAGAGCTAATTCCCTGCGTATTATATGGTGCGACAGCTGGTCTTCTACGCTTGAAGTTACGATTAATCTTGCACCAAGTTTTCATGACTTGACTCGTTACTTCCTCATCCAACATTATATCAAAGATTTTGTAAATTACATATTTTATATGATGTGCTTGTATTATACCTCGTTGGTCTAGTGGCTTGATATAAAACCGCGGAGCCGGATTTCCTGGGTTCAACTCCCAGGTCGGCCCAATAAAAAGTTATTGGGTTTTTCTGTCAGAACATTCTCAGTAGCAGCCCGAAGTCTGGAAGTTGGAAGTGTGTACAATCCCGTGCCTCGGAAAGCACATAAAGCCATTGGTCCTGCGCTTGAACTCTTTCCGGTCGTGTCGGATTGCCGTCTCCTGCGTAGTTGGCTAATCTCTCTTGAGATTAGCCGCCGTAGCCGAAATCGGTCTGGAGCATATTATTATGTCATATATTTGCACTTATTATTATGACTTATATATAATAAGAAGGTGGCGGGCACCAACTGGATGCGGAAGGCGGAGGACAGGGAGCTTTGGCGCACCTTGGGAGAGGCCTATGTTCAGCAGTGGACAACGATTGGCTGTTGATTGATTGATTGATTGATTATATAATTACACCTATCATTAAAGTTTAATAGTTTGAAGATAGTTATAATTTATTTGGATAAGAATAATTTAATTTAAATTCTTAAGTATGTACAAATAAAAATTAAATTATCATTATTAATGGTTGGATATTAAACTTAATATTATAAAGAAGTAAGGACTTACGCAAAAATTATTATCCGTATTGTTATTGAACTTTCATATTATTATAGCTTATACTTTCAAGACAGAATAAGGATATAATATGGTAGTTTTTATATTTCTTGAAATAAAGCTTATTGTTACGTTGTCTTAGTGGGAGAGAAAATTGACAGTCCGAACGCAGACGAGCAAATGAGCCAACAGATTGTAGATTTTCACGTTATACTTTAGAAATATAGAATTCTTACAGCGTTAGTGCCGCCTATTATGGGATAAAAAAAATATGTAGTTATTGTTTTTTTATGTCTAGAATCTAAGTAGCAGTCCGGAGTTCGAAAATTGGTATTGTTTACTTTCCCCTGTCTCGGAGAGAACGTAAAGCCGTTCCTGAGGCTGAACTCTCTCCAGTCGTGTCTTTCCGTTCTTTGGATTATAAGAGTGCAAGAATTCGGAGTGCACCTCTGTTTGCGCTAACATTTGCCCACTATATCTCTGGCTATACTCAATTTAGAATGGCCACACTATATCAAAATCAGTAAGGAGGATATTAATCATGGGATCTAAGATGTTATGTCTCTAATAACACTAGCCTATCCATCCAGGAGAGTAAAATTGAAGAATATGATTATATCTTACATTAAATTGTTTGATACGTATCATTTGAATAATTAATGAACCTGTGCATGATATTTGCAAATAGCCGCACAAATGTGCTTGTTTTAAAGCAAATGTAATTGGCTATGTCCATATTGACTTCCATATTAATACTCAATTTAAATGCGTGATGTGATTTGATGTTAAATGGGATGCTCTATAGCATTTGTTTATGATTGTCTGCAATATAATTGAATACGTGTAACTTTAATTATGAAATGTTTAAGGTGTAGTACCAAAAGAGGAAAAGATATAGATAGCATCGGATGGAATTTTCAAATATCGAATCAAATATGGTAACTATCACAATTTAAATATTGCAACTCTTGTCAGTGGAAGAGATAACGTTCGCTTCAAGCGACGTCACTAAGATTGATGATGGTTTTGAAATACGCCAATTTACAAACCGTTTAATAAAAGGTCGATGGACTTCAATATTTTATTCCGTACGGACAAAAAAAAATATAAGATTTGTAATAAATGTTTTGATATTTCCATATATGTTACGACTATATACGATAGAAATATTTTATAGTTACGTATGTAAATGCTGTATGAGCTGTATTTATGTTAATAAACTGAGATTGCCCAATGGTTAGAATTCCTAACTCTTAAAGATTGTGGTTATTACTCGAGCAAGCATCACTAAATTTTACCGTGCTTCATTTTTATTTATAACTCATCTCGTATTAGGTGTTTATGGAGAAAGTCGTAGGGAGACCTGCATGAGTAGGTTAAAAATCTGTTATATCTGTATCCAGTAAGCGGCATTAGCGTGGTGGAATAAACTTTAATCCTAACACCAAAAGTATTGAAAATGCACACACACACACACACACTCGTTTGCAACAGAAACTTTACTCAGTATACCAATGGCCGGAACAACTTTGTCATAATTGATTGTATCAAAGGTAAGTCTAAAGAGTGTAATCTTATTATAATCATCTTCGATCGGCTATTTCCTAAATAGGAATATGTTTCAACATAATTAATGATACACTACTAAATTAATCATAATAACTTCTGAATTGGTTGGTTTAATTTATTGTAAGTTTATCATCGTTCATCATCATTGAAGGTTTTCGAAAAGCTGTCTGGATTCTTAGCCAAGTGACTTGTTTCCAGTAGAGCTATCCTAAAACTCGAAACTGACCGTTGAATAAGATTATGAAATGACAGAAAGTGATATGCAATATTGACCGTCATCATTATTATACCATTCAAAGGATACAAGATGGATAAAAATATACTATGACCGCAAGTCGGTTTTCATAATTTCACGAGTGAGATATGAAGTGAGTGATTACATCACTGCAGTTTTCTGCTTCCAAATTTACGAATAAAAATACGAATCATTTGACTAACGTCAAATGATAACGTCATTTGACTAACGTCAAATGATTCGTATTTTTTCGAATTTGGACATGACAGCAACAAGTTACGCCAAATATTGGCAACTTCAGTACTCTGGCTTCGTCTACGTTTTTGATAAGTGCACTCAATCCAATGTATTTAAACAGTATGGTCAGAAAAACAACAATAAAAAAAAACGTTTAAGTTAAATTGATGTATTGTAGAAAATGCTATTAATAAAAAAAAAAGTGGTCGTCACACGTCCGGCATATGTGAAATATATTGTAAGAACTTATGGTTAAAGAAAATTAATAAATTAATATGAGAAGTAAAAGAAAAACAAAAAATGTAAAAATATGGTATTTGTTTCTTATTATTTTATAGCAACGAAAAAACAATTGCCTCGTTGGTCTAGTGGCTAGATGTAAAACCACAGACAGGACCTCCGTCCTGGGTTAAACCCAGGTGGGGCCAATAAAAAGTTATTGAGTTTATCTGTCGAAAATTCGCAATAGAAGCCCGGAGTCTGGAAGTTAAGTCTTACTGGTGGTAGAGCTTTGTGTAAGCTCGCCTGGGTAGGTTACTCACTCATCAGATATTCTACCGCAAAGCAGCAGTACTTGGTTTTGATGTGTTCCGGTTTGAAGGGTGAGTGAGCCAGTGTAATTACAGGCACAAGGGACATAACATCTTAGTCCCCAAGGTTGGTGGCGCATTGGTGATGTAAGCGATGGTTAACATATCTTACAATGCCAATATCTATGAGCGTTTGTGACCACTTACCATCAGGTGGCCCTCGACGATAAATATCGGTAAGTGGTTGCTTTGTTAAACTCATAGTATAAAATGCTACAAAGCAAAATGTAATTTCGTCAGACCTACAAGATATAAATAACGTTGCAATTTCCTCCCATCGTTAAACACACCGTGAACACATTGCCTAAAGCTTGACAACACTGCGAGCAAAGAATAATGATCTATATAACGTACAGGACGATCTGTAGCGTGCTATTTCGAGTAATTATGGTGCCTGTGGCTGACACAGAAATGATGCATTGTGTGTCAACTCTACCCCTTTATAGTGTCTTTCTTTGTGTTCCGTATATAGAAATGTAACAGAGATTTTATAAATTTATCAGATTTCTGTATACATTGAGTATTGTGTTCATTTTTTAAATGGAATGCCCATATTTGTTTATTAAGTGACTCGTATGTTTTATCATTTCGATAAATGAATTTGTATTTTATACTGCTTAACTGTCTCGTTAGCGGCAAATCATGATTAGTTGGATTTGAACCCCGGGTTGAGAAAATAAAAGTCATTTGGTCTGAATTACAAACGAAGTAGTTATTTGAAATTGAGCTTTCCGAGAATTCCTCAGAACTGCATTAACTAGTTTTTTCTACAGCATATCGTCTGAATTTATAAATGAATTCAATTAACTATGAAAACACGAAATCATCGGCTCAATTTAGTGTGTAAAGTATGCACTAATAATGTCTAAGTGTAAATATGGTGAGAGGACTCCAAATCGGTCTACTTTGCTCATAACTTGAACTTGCGCAAACCAAATTTACAATACTGTTCCCGTTACAACTAACTCGAAACTACCTTCCGTAATTTAATTAACGTTAACACAATATCGCATGAACGGCTTTAGTAGACTTTCGCATAGATTTGACTAAAATTTCACATAATATATTGCACTTTTTTTTAATCAATATAATAGTTAATATTATAATGATTAAAGATATCATATACCTTGTACCAGTAATAACACTGGCTCACATATCATTTAAATCGAAACTCAGTTATTACCGTTTAGCGGATACGGATAAGTGGTAAGTGCAAAACGCAACAACTTAGAAAAATCTACTGCATTTTACGTAAATAAAATCATATAGAGACGCTTTGGACTAAACATAGTCAATGTATTTTAGGTCATATACCTATACACAAAAATAGTTTATACAATATAGTTGTTAATTATTCAATTATAATTCGAAAGGAAAATGATTTTTGCTAATATAAAATCATCATAAATAATCCGTTACAAAAGTAATACATATGTATTATATGTAGGAATAGAACCATAGAAACTCACCATAGAACTCACAGCCAACAAAAATTGTCTTAAAAAAAGAATCGATTTCCGATAGTCACAATAAATAAGGATTTGTTAAAATTTAAACTCAATATATTAGCTCGATTCCATAAAATTCAAATTTGGAATCAAAATGCAACGGAACAGATTACAATAAAAATTGAACTCTTTATATTACTACTGTTTTAAAACCTGTACAAAAATCGATTCAGAAACATAACCGTTCACCGTTGCACGAAAGGATCATAAACGCAAAACGTTTCGATGGTTCCAATCTCCGTGCAGCTTGAAGCCGTTTTGTGTTACGCAAGCTTCGACCTTAGTACGTACAAGATAATATGCAATATTGCTGAAAACATGCTAGACTATTTTCCGTGCAAGTATTGGCACGTAACAAATTGTTATCTCTGTTCATATCGGCCTACTAACGTTGAAACTGAATTTAAGTTGTCTCCCAGAATTTGCATACAACAGAACTTCGGATATGTCTATCGTGGAGAATGCAAACAGTTTACTTTTGAAATTTAAATACATATATATAGGTAACGCAATACACTTATATATTTGTAATACATATATCGATAAACCTTTTTGAATTATTTTTTGTAACTTAACTTTTTGAAATCACGTTAAATCACGTCGTAGTACATGTCTTAACTGTCTTGAATTCATCTTGCCAATTAAAAGTGGATCCACACATCCTTTGGAATGTAAATATCTCTGATAACAGATTTCACAGGCAGTCAACCTGAAAGAATATCTTTCTTATGTAGATTAATGTATCAAAACGCATTTCAGCTTAGACCGCATATTCGTTAATAACGAATTTACAAAATAATATAACAATTGAATACCAAATCGTTATATAAATCTAAGATTTATTTGTTTATTTACACTCGTTCTTCTATTAGAATAGGTTATAGAGAAAAAACAATATTTTATACACAAGCGAAACAGCGTGCTTAAACAAATTTCAAAAAACAATGTCGTCACGTACACTTAAGATGATTTCATTATATCCTAATAGCACCACATTCATACAGGAAATTGAGCAATTACATTGCAGAGTTGTATATTTGCAGCTACATACTTATTAACTGACATAAACCGTATGTTACACTAGATTACAATGAAAATTAGCTATCATGTCTGACTTTATCTTATACAGCATCTACATTGTCATTGCAGCATTCGTTTGGAATGTTATTAATTAAAAAAATAGCTGACTCATAGTCTTAATATTTTGTTCATCACGAAGAGATTTTATAATTAATATTCTTTTAAATAATCATATATTTCTCTATTTAGGAGCTCTAAGTAAGCCATATAGTAAGAAATTTTTAGGCAGGCAATTGTGCTCGAGATGAAAAGAAACATAGAAAGAGTATTATAGTGCACAAGTGTGTACGCAAAAACAGGCCTCTGTAAATACCCTCACTCATTAGATCTGCAATCTGACACTATCAGAAGATTTTTTTAAATTAACATACGAGTTATTTACATTAAGGAAATTTTGAATAGTAATTACATTTTAATATAGTTAAATAATATTTGATATTTTTAATCTTATTTCTCAAAACCATTTCAATACTAAACGGATTTAAGCACTTTGTTCAAGTCAGGATATATATTTAAAGCTCCGACTGAGATAACTGTGAAAGTGTTCCAGATTCGCTTAATACTAATTTGATAATGTTTGTTTTACGTAATATTAAAAGCGAACTGGTTTATGTTACTTTAGAAATAATAATACATTACTTGATAATTATAATAAAATTGGGTCAATCAAAAAGAATTACATATTTTAAAGATGGCACAATTAATCGAGTACTTAGATTAAACCTGAGGTTGCGAGTTCAAAGCCGTTTGAAACTAACGGCTGTTTTGAAAAAAAAATTGTTGAACAATTATGAGTCTGTTTCTTTCGTATGTCAACCCAATAAATACAGTAAGAGCGAAATTAGTGTTTAACTAAACAACCGTTATGAATCGTTTATAACTAAGGCCATAAGTTTTTTACTTGCCTTTGATTTATTATTTATCCCTCAAAAAGAAAAAGATAAGTGTGGTAAAGTAAGTGTAAGTAACATATAGGTTCAGGTAAAAAAAGTCATTCATTTTAAATAATTCTTCATCAGTCCGTGTTTCCTGATAGGTACAATGTTGGTGTCTTCAAATCCAGAGTAAACAGGTTTCTTATAGGCAAGCGTGCTACATCTTAGACCGTGTCGATGCTTAACATCAGACAAGTCAACGGTTAAACGCTGGCCTATTAATTGTAAAAAAAAAATAATAAAATAATAATAGCACGTGGATTAAACAGTAAACTCCAAGCCATTCTTTTTAACAGGAGAGATTTTTTTCTCGATCGTTGGAATACTTTAAAATTGTTTTTTTAAAAAAGGCGTGTCTTAATTTCTTAATCATTTTATGTCTGTTTGACTACAAACTTGTTTGTTGCAATATTAAAGACATTCAGACAACTTTTGGCAACTGATTTAATTAATATTTCAACTAGATCACTTGCTAACAATCTCCCCTTGCCTCGAACTATCACTTACATTTGTTTTATGACTGACTACATAGCAATTTCTATTTGATTTATCCACTTGCAAAAGTAAAAGCTGAAGAACGAAGCAATCCTATCTAAATTAACTGGTAAATTAGACATACATATAAGTATGTAGTTAATTGGATCGGATGTTAGAAACCACATTTCATTTTATTTGAAGATTTAAGTATTACACGTATAGGATAGGGTTTTTCCTATTTCACTGTACAAATAAAGTATATGTATAAATGTCAAAAGTCAAATCGTTTAACCAACATTATAAAGTGTAAACAATACGTAGATACTGACTTAGGTCATTATTTATATATAAATATTTTAAATTTGAGGAAATATATATTCGTTTTCTTATTTCATTCCAATTTAAAAATTCTAAATTTAAAATTACTTGTTTTTAGTTACTATTGAGGAAGAGGTGATAGGTATCCTATATTTTCTGTACTCCTGACAACGTGTACGTAAAATGTCATGACGATAGGTTGAGTAGTTAAGACGTGAAAGCGTAACAAACAAATAAATAAACAAACAAACTTTCGCATTTATAATATTAGTAAAGGGCTTGCATTTTAGTAGGTATACTCACACTACAAATCGGGCATGACGGTTCTAGAAGCTACTGCAGGCTCGGAATGTGAATTTAAGAATAGGGTTTTTCATTTACATAACTGTCACATTGCTAATGTCATCTTATCATCTTATGGAAGCAACTCCTTAGCTTTTGACAAAGTGGAACCTGTACAGTTGCCAAATGAAATGAAGAAATTACGTTGCAGTATTTTTTTCTAGACGTGTGGTTTTAGGAATATAAATAATGTTTCATAATCGCCTCTGCTTCACTTAAGTAAGTAAGTATGAAGTGTACTTTAACAGATTATGAGCAGGAGATAGCTAGGCAGACAAAATTCCGATGCAGCGTTGCATCGTCCGTTACAGATTTCACCAAAATATAGAAATGCTGATGTATATTAAATTTGGTATTGCTAGTATGGAAAACTATTTTGAATGTGACCAATCCCATGTGAATCATATCCACATTTCCTTGCATTTTTATTGTAATGATGGCAAAGTTAATTGTTCTAAGGCTCATTTTTCCTATCAAAAAACTCGAATAAAATAAAGAAAGGCATAAAAGCCTTGTAGTACATTATGTATCTTATACTTTAATGTCAAGTTTCAATTTTATTAGCAACTAGCTACCGGTCCAGCCTTCGCCCGCTATTAATAGAGTGCTAAATAGAACGTTTGTATCGTAACACATATAAATCTAATTATACACTTAAACTTTCTTCATTAACTATTTCGTCTATTGGTGAAAACCGTAAGAATTCCGTTCTGGTTCAAGTGTATCGCGACAGAGAAACGGCAAAAGACTTTGTTTTAACGTAATGATGTATTACGGTCGAGTTTCAAATAATCAGTGACCATTTGTATAAATAAAACTATCCACATACAATTTTATCATTTTTTTTATTGAAAATTACGATTGAACGCCAATGTTTAACTATTGCTAATATTTAGAAATAATTCAAACAAAAAATGATTAATAACATTCTAAACGATACATTCAAAGGTTTTTAAATGATTGGGTGCATTTTAATTGCATTTAATTCGCACATTAAACTACTATACAATCCTTGGTCTAAAGTGTTATAGAATCATATTTATGTCGCTATATTTATTGATTTTATCGATATATCGATATCTTTATTGCGTTATAATATATAATAAATAAAATAAAATGTACTTTGTAATGTGTTAAAGATATAAAACTATAGCTGAGATGGTTCAATGGTTTAATCCCATGGAAGCACCACTGAATATTCAAATGTTTGTGTTAAAGAAAACATCCAGAGATAATGTGCATGTGTCGGATGAGTCTATTATAAAATTAAAACTAAAATTGTCTATGAAAGTCCTCTTCGTCTGTCTACATTAAATAACTCGAATTTAATCAAAATTAAAAACATATATTATTGAAGTTCTTAAAAGCAATTTCGAATCATTTTATGAGATTGTATTCAATTTAAAGTTACCACCTGTTTGGAATATAGATTTTATCGAGAAGAAACTGCAAGAGGGTCAGTGGTCACTCTTTTTCGTCACTTATATGTACACGTAATAATTATATATAATTTTTATCTATTTTTTAATTAACAAGAATGTTTAGTCTTGTGTCTTCATATTAACATAATTTACGTTTTAATAAATAATAATAACCATTAAAAGGTTATTTATTACCAGACTTCAAAAATGAGGAGGTTTACAATTCGTCTGTACTTTATGATTTTTGACATTGTTAGTTTTTAATTTTAGTATACATTATTTCTTTTTTTTTATAAAAAAAAAAAATTAAGGCAACGATCACAAATAATCTGACAAAAATATATTATACCGAACCACGAGTACGTCATACATCCAGAAAGTTCTAATACCGTAACATACCAACGATATATTATATATCGCAATTTTATTTCGAGTCGGTTGCAATTAACCGGGCATCTAGTTCAACTTACCCCGCTTTTAAAAGTCGTTTCATAACAAAATTGTAATGTTTTTCTGTGATATTTTATATTACTTCATACAAACATTTAAATATTATGATAGAGATGATATGATGAATAATTAAAAATTTTTAGTATTTCGTACTACAAAAAATCGTTCTAGTAAATTAAATAACTGCTTAAATAATATAAATGTTAGCCATCAGTTTATTTCATCGTAATTGTTTATTATAGTATATCTATGCCTCGCTTGTTTTATATTTCAATATATCTCGTCTAAATATAAAATTTAAGTTAATATTATATAAAATAAAATTGAAAATGATGTTCTCAAAGCCGATTGAGGCCGATGAGCTAATTGCGCAATACATTGTGTTTTGCATACACTAGTGCAAGGCTCTATTATTCCCTTAATCAAATAATAAGTTACCGACCAGAAATATGGCAAATAACTACACCGACGATATAGTATATAAGCTATATCGTAACTATATCGTTTTAACGTGCTTACGCGACGCAGGAATTGAATTCAAATCAATTCTAGGAATCTGCCGCCTTATAAGATTATAAAGATAATAATATATCAATGCTCTCATTACACAAAACTCAATTGATTAATTCAAAAAATTAAATATCGTTATCATATATATATAAATATTTCACGTTATTGACTTAGAAATACATTTTTCAACAACGGCATATGTTGACGTGACTTGAAGCTGCACCTTTTTATTCCAAAAATCTTAATACCTATTCATCCAGATCTACCTATACGTTTAAAAATCAAGTTACCTATCATCTGAATGGCTCACAACCAACGCACAAGCTTAGCAATAAGATATACAAACTAAATATTAACAAGTAATCCTAGTTTTTGTATAATTTGTAGACAAACATCAATGACCAATATCAGAGAGGTAAATTTTCAATTTGTAGTACTTCAGAAACTTAGCATTTATTTAAATGATGTCTTAATTTTAAAAAATATTGATTTATATTTGATACGATGTTTCTATTTAACGATTATTAATTTAAATTTTATTTTGGTGTGGCGACACAAGTGAACCAGGTTGCCTAGCTACCGATCAAGGTGCAATCGATTCGTCTAGACTCTAGTCCTATCTGGACTTGTTACAGTTATAGGCACATTCAAAGTAACCACTTATATTTTTTACAAGCTTTTATTTAACTATGCCATTTAGCAAGTGTGGGCCAAATGTAGGTCAAATGTTGTCAATTGAATTTGTAACCAGTTCAACGGTAAAAGTATAATCGCATATTTTTTTATCACATTAAATATTGTACTTGAAATAAAAATAAGATTATTTTTAAAAATAAACCGTGCTATTTCCTTTCTTTTTCATTGGACGCTTAAAATTTTATTTATACCGTATTTTATTTGTTATTTAAATCAATTGTAATATTATATATATATATTTTGTTTTGACATTTATTTACACAAGAAATATTTCCATTAGGCCTTAAATGTATACAAATAGAATTTGAAAATAATGTACAAACCATAATAGCGTGGAATGTTTGATAAGAAGAACAACATTACCTTTGAATTACAATTTCAATCGTCTGTGCGAAAAATGAACCAGCCTTTCTGTCACCAGTAGAGGCAATAAGACGAGGTGTTACTTTTAATATATTTGCAATATTACTACAAGGTACAAATGTGTTAACTACAAACGGAACAAAGACGTAATATGAAATAAGAAATGAATATTTTGCACCGCTTCAGCGTTTTCCGCGGCGACTTCGGCCTCTAACTTTCTTATCCTGAACTTACTTTCTTATATGGGACGGGGCCAGTGTATCAAAACATATAGCGTTCTACACTATCACATCACGACTAACTCCACAGAGCTCTATTGTAATTATTATTATTATTTATAATATTCTGGACAGAGATGAAAGTGAATAGAACTCGTAAATATTATCTTAACCGAAGAATGATTTTAATTCTCAAGAACTATTTTCATATTTTGACAGTTTTTACATAAAAAACAAATATATATATTATAACATCTGTTTTATATTTCGGTTAGAAATAATAAAAATATCTATTGTCGGTTTCATAATAAACGAATCACATGGGAATGCTAATCTGAATTACAAAACACCTTAAAAGTCAATGTCAAAACCGTGAGGTGATAATAGTTTGCTTTAGGTACCAATCATTGTACACTACGTCATGCAGTTGTAAGCAGTATACCGTATTGTAATTAATATCTTAAAGCGTTAAATTTGTTATTTAAAATAACATTATGTTTTGAATGTCATTTAGATGGTAGTTAAGATAGGCTTTGTGCAAGCCCGCCTATGTACAAACACATCACATATTCTACCGCCAAATAGCAAAGCTTAGTATTGCTGTGTTTCGATTTGAAGGGCGTGTGATCTTCGGTCCAAAGGATGGCACATATAGGCTATAGTGACCATCAGTCGTCCCATTTGTCTATCGGCATAAATAGACACAATAAGTAGTATAAAAAATATTCACTGTTGTTATAATGAAAATTAAAATGTCAGTTTAGTGGATAGTAAATTATTAGCCATTACTATTCTTAATTATTTTGAATATATAGCACGATAATTATATTATATGTAAAGTAAATTATTAAATGCTATTTATAAGCGTATCATTTTAAATTCATCTGTATCAACGCTTAAAGATAGTAAAGTCATACTTAAATATGACGTCAGGATAACATTCTTATTGAATGAAACTATTGTGGTAGATTGGTAGTACGTATATATAATTTACCAACGTAATTTTGAGTCACCTAACTCAAAGTTACGTTGGTAAATTATTATTCAATATTATTTAAAATCATATAACCGATTTGATAAGATATTACGTGCGTCTGTATTTATTATTAGTTATAACTCAAACATTTTTTGTACATACATATACGTGTACATTAGATTTCATAATAATTTTAACGAAAGGTTAAGGTTATGCATGGAATCCTCAATTAAAAACAAACAAGTTCGCTTAGTTTTTTACCATTCAAGCAAATATCATCGGTTATAAATGACGACAGTTTAAAAAATAAGTCGAAGGTTAATATGAGGAAACGGGCGGTGTCTTCGATATAATTCAGGAAGCACTTTTGATTTGAATGATTGATTTGGTAGATTTTGTTATTACTATGTAGGTAATATTAAATGAATATACCAACGATTTCAATTATATAAATCCAATGAGTTCAATTTTATTTTATACGAAGCATATGACTTATGTTAAGATTGTCCAGTTGTTAGAACGCGTGAATCTTAACTGATGCGGGTTCAGGAAAGAACCACTGAGTTATCATGCGCTTAATTTGTGTATAATTCATCTCGTTCTCGGCGTTGAAGGACAATCTTAACATAATAGTAAATACCGTGAAAAAACCTGCATCAGTCTAATTCCACTAAAATTCTGTCACATATGTATCCACTTTTTTATATTTATAATGGGACAAGTGATATAATATCACTTGTTACATATTATTTAGAAAATATTTTTTGTTTTTATATACATATCGCAAATTTGGTATAATACTTTAGAAAATATATTTGTTGCTTAAAACTAACTTAAAAGGAAGCGTTACAACTTTCACTATCACTCCGACCTTCTAAGTATATACTTATTAACATGCCGTCGACAGCTGACACGTATTTTTAGGATACCTCAAACAAAATCAAAACCCTTACATCCGTTTGTCACTTCCAATTTTAAGTAATCATTGATCCTTCGAAAAAATTCTTTCCTAGACATTGAGTGCTTCGGTCATTACTTTTATTAAGCGTAGGTTATTAACGTATATATTATATTTGTACTGTATTATACTGTATTTATAGTTAATATCACTAACATGCATCCGATTGAGTTCAAATTTTGGTGTCGACAATATCGTAGAGGGTTCTGTCATAGTACTAAAGCTACAAATAGAAGTAGGTATGTCGTATAGGATAATTGAGTACAAAAAAGATACAACGACGACGCTGGTCATTATCTATCTATTATACATAAAACTGCAGAACTCTTTTTTCTCTGTAGCCAAACGCGAACTCGACAAAACTCGTCATAATTTCTTGTTTAAATTGAACAGAATTTCTATTTATTTTGATTGACACATATCTACTAAAGAAAAATAAAATAAACTAATTTAATTTTAGAATGTTCTGGATATCTGGATCTCCAGTTTCTCAAACGATGTCCTTTTCTTTACCTCTAAAAATGTGGATGCAAAACTTTATGATGCTCGGATGTGTAGTTAAGTCGTAAAAGTGTAACAAACAAACTCACCTTCACATTTATAATATTAGTAAGACTGCCTCGTTGGTCTAGTGGCTTGATAAAAGGTCGCAGACCCGGAGATCCTGGGTTCAATTGCCAGATCGGACCAATAAAAAGTCATTTTTCTATCAGAAAATACTCAGTAGCAGCCCGGAGTCTGGAAGTTGGAAGTGTGTACACTCCTGTGCCTCGGAAAGCACGTAAAGCCGTTGGTCCTGCGTCTGAACTCTTTTCGGTCGTGTCGGATAGCCGTCCCGATTATGAGAGTTAGGGAAAAGAGAGTGCACCCGTGTTTGCGCACACACTTGTGCACTATAATATCTCCTGCGTAGTTGGCTAATCTCTCTTGAGATTGCCCGCCGTGACCGAAATCGGTCTGAAGGACATTATTAGTAAGGATAGCTACCGTCAGCCTCAATGTGTGTTGAATCCTTATCAACATCACTCAGAACTATTCAACATTCATGTGTTATTTACAATATGACACAAACACCAGTATTTTATGGATTTGTTTATCTATAGTTATTTAAATTGGTTTTTAGATTAGTTAATTTTTAAAATATGTCAGACAGACGGTAACGCGTTAAATATCTCACTGTTAGGCAAACGTCGTTTTAATCCGAGCTCATTCGCAAAACACTGTTAAGTGGCACCACCGCCCATAGAAATTGCCGCTATTAAAAATATTAACTATCTTTATATCACTAATGCGGTACTAATCTCGGAAACAGTGGTCCACTCAGCGTTTAAACAGGAAAGAGAAAACAATACTACTAAATAGTGCTGTTTGGTAGAATAGTAGAATTAGTAATAAGTGGGTACTAACCCAGACGTGCTTTCACAAGGCCCTACCACCAATAAATTATAAACACAAACTAAGCATCTGAATTAGTAGATTTTGATCGAATTTGAACACGAGATCTTTTTGTTGAGATCCACATTTATCTACGAAGTCTTGACTCTTTAATATGTCAGAAGGTTTATATAAATTTTGATTATTAATTATATATATAAAATTTAAATAATTTTATAAACTTGAAGCATTTAATAAAATATAATTTTCGATCAAGGTTTTGTTTTTAACAAAACCTGATGTTATCGACCCGTGTACATTAAGTGTTACAATTTAAAAAAATTGTTGTCATAGTTGTATGTATCATTTTATGAATTTATGTTCATTTCATTATAACTTATAGAAAAAATATTTTATACTATACATATTTTTATGTACATTTTTTTTCGTTTTTAAAACTGTTTTATAGTTAAAAATTGCTTATATTTTGTGAAAGAGATAATTAATTTTTTTTTTTGGTCTAGTCTATTTAGGAGTATATCGGGTTATATTTCCAAAATATTAAAAACATCTTATTTATGCTAGTAGATTTCGGCTAGGTCAGATTAGCGTCAATGAACGTCCAATAGAATTATGAAAGAGAAAGAGTAAAGAGTTTAATTATATCAACTCCTGCTAGTCCCAACACCGCTAAGATTGACCATCGTGACTGCCATCGGTCATAAGACCAACACTAGTAGATTCTAGATTTTAGCAAGGTAATCCTTCTAAAAAAACTAAACCCACTTTGCTAAAGCTCAGCATTCAAAAAGCGAGTAAGAATTGCTCGTATTTTATTCCTCGAGTTAGCGCGTCTCTTATCCTTTAGAAGACATAAATTGCTCTGAATACTAAGCTTTTAGTTCTAAATTCGAGTAAAGAGCAGAGAATACAAAAGCAAGCAGTAAAATAAAAAAGAATGTATGTTTAAAACTTTTATAACAAAAAAAATCTAAATATCGGTTGCTGTTAATATTATTTAAGCTTTTAGTTTTGTCATAAAAAAAATAAGATTCGTAAATAGTTTTGTTTTTTTTTTATTGATGTCAAAAATAATGAAGATGAGACTGTACGGTGTAATACATTTGCATTTTACTAATAGAAAATGAAATCTGTCCATAGTTTTGTATTTCTTTAAATCATGTTTAAATACATTAATTTGAAATTATAATAAGTTTAGTTAAGAATAAATAGGACATATAAAAGTTTCAGACTGCATTCTGTATGCGATCAAAATCACGTTACTGAGATCAATTTTATTTCAGTTTAAAATAATAACAGGATTTGAGAATTTAGATCTAAACACAACATATATAGTGTTCATATTCTCTTGTTTGTAATTGTTTATGAAGGTCAAATCATTGCAATATAAGCCACACTAATATAATGTCATTGCAAAGTCCTTGACATGCGATATTGAATGGAAACGAACTCGATACGTACGTATGCGGTGACCCGACCGATTTCTATGATTTCGCATTATGATGACAGTATTCTTACCGTGGTATTGGCTTGATAATTTATTGCTCAGCTTAGATTATATTCGACTTAATTATAAAATGTTGCTATTTCCAAAAGCAATAAATTAAAGGGTTTACACAATTTAATTTTTTTCTTTAAAAACTAACGGCGTTACTTATAAACGTTGCTTAGCAGCTGTTCAATTAAACACTGATTTCTCCCTTTCTGACATTATCGATTTGCCATTTGAATGAAAAAGACACGGCATTGTTTAACTAATGACCGAGTAAACAACGTTTATAAGACTAAATGAATTCATACAAAATAAAAAAATGTAATATAAGGAAGATTAAATAATTTAATATAATACGTTCATATTAAAGAAACTTCCTTTAAAAGTTAATTTACTGGTAATTAGACCGAGATAAAATGAGGTGTCAGTTTCAAATACTTATAAGATAGAAATAAGATAACCGCCACGTCTTGAATAAAAAAATAAACGTTCCAAGCTCCTTTTTCCCCTATTAAACATCACCGGGAATCGATTCGCTGCAGGCTGCAGCCGTTTTACGTCAATAAAATGTCAGAGAAATAAACGTTTCAGTAACAAGATGTTCTTCTACAAGTTCGTACAAAATCAGGAAAAACAAATAAGACAACACATCTATGTATTTGAAACGTTATTGTAGTCAAGTAATGACTTTTTTAACCAATGTCTTAAAATTAATAATTTAAAACGACACCTTAGTGGGGCTTTCTCTTTTTCAACAATAACGAATTGGATATATTTTGTCGGTTTTTTATTTACTTCGGATTAAATATCAACTTGAAGATATCATTATGAACAAACGTGAAACGAAACTCAACAATGCGGTCCCCTGATACGATATACTTTGAAAGCATTGTGGGTGCCTGAATTTGACAATTAATTTAACTAAATTTAAGAATTATTTATGGACAAACGAATTACCATAGTTTAGTTATGGTTTAGAAACTATGTTTTTACTTAGTATTTTAGTTTTTAATAAATATAACGACAATGACCGCAGCAGCAACTTGTATATACTTTTTACGTCTAGAGATTTCGTCTTGATTGCACTGCGGCCTTGTTTAATTCATCAACACTGCGATCAGTTAATTTTAATCATGAATTATTTATGAAGTTTTTTAAGCCCCCGACTTAAAAACATCCCCCTGATTGTGGCATTATAGCTCCCAAACGATGGAACCGATTTTGATGCGATTTCTTCTGTTTGAAATCTGATGTGATCGAGACGGTTCTTAGCTTTAAATTTAGCCATTTGAGATCATCAGCTCATTTCCTACTTGACAAAAGGATCTTACCAACTTTCACAGGGCCGATTTATTTGAAAATGTTGTCCCCAGACGCAGCGACGCAGTCTATTGATTCTATGACAGTTTAAGCAATATAGACCAGATGATTTCAGAATAAATAGATATTTACTGTGGATTTTATTTCTTAAGCTTATCCCGTAGAAAAAGTTTTTGCAGGCTTTGGCATTCAATGAGCGGCCACTATAACTAAAAATAAGGGAAAGATTGAGGTTTAGAACAATTGATTAATTATATATCCAATTATTCAATATAAATTTAAGTATATCTCATGTAGACACATTAATAAGTAATATAAACCCAAGAAAAATAAACGAAATCTTATTCAAATTTACGTTAAGGTTCTGAAAGGTAGGTGTACTTTGGCTCGTGTTTATCTCGTCAGGGATTACTTCAGACTAATTGGCACAAAAACAAGATTATTTTCATTTTGTCAAGATTTTGTCAAGAATTCCGAAGTTGTTTTTTTCATTAAATCATTTTTAATTGCTCTTTAATTACAATCCTAATCGCATCAATACATTCATTCAATATTAATAAAATAAAATATAATTACAATAAAATTTAATTAGACAAGCTACGAATTGTGTATTTTTTTTTTAAACTTATGAATGTAAAATATGTATTAGCTTAATATTTATTGGTTTTTAATTTTTTTTCATTTCATTATAAGTAAATGACTAATAGCAATATAATTATAGTCAGCTCGGAAGACACTAACCACGTCTCCACAATGGTCATTTGCACATCAAATGTTACAAAACACTGACCGTGACCTAGTATTTGGACTCTCATCACAAATCATTGCCAACACATTATGCAGTAGTAAGGCTAACTTTCTACCGAATTAATAGCCTGAATTTGTGCAACTTTACTAGATTAATCATATCTGACGCATTTATTCGTATCCTACGAACTGTCTTTTTAATCCTTAAACTAAATAGAATACCGTTATTTTTTTCTATCTCTTTGTTTAAAATACCGCTGTGCTTTTGTTCGTAATTCTGCTATCCGGAAACAGCTTGACCGGTTTTAATGAAATATTTTCTTTTTACTTAGATATAGTATTAGTTTGCAAAAACGTTGACGGCTTTTTGTTATTTAGTATTTTTTTATTTACATTTTTTTAGCATATTTTTTTTTAATAAACGAAGTTTAATTAAACACGGAATCCTTAATAATTATGACACGCTTTTTTATTCAGGACATGTTAAATCTAATCGGTTAAACAATATCTCGGAATTAAATCTTTATCCTACTCGTATATATAATTATATATTCGAGAATTATATCTAATTATATATTGTTTTAGGCTGTCGTGTTTTGTTTATCACTGACGGGCTCGTGAGTCGTGATAACTAGTTGAACAAAACAAATCGAGACAAGCCTTACCACGATGTTATGCAAATTATTTTTATAGCGTCAAGTACCGCTATAGTTTTGGTGGAAAAGAAGTCTGTTACGGTCTGGTTGTAGGGCGACTTTCATACAAATAATAATTATATTATGTAACTTACTCCTCACTTAGGTAATGATTGTCTTTTTAAATTCGTTTTACAAAACATTAAATGCTCTGATAAAGATGAATGCAAATAAACTTCTTCGAATGAGATTTCAATTTGTAACCTTATAAAATACATAAGCTGATATTTGTTAATATATTACCTAATATAATGAAATAAAATATTATAATATAATGAGATTTATATATAGTCGCTATATTAGACCGCAACAATATCGAAATCTTGTTGGTTATCACTATAGCCCCAGGTTGAGCCAATAAAAAGTTATTGAGTTTTTCTGTTGAAGAATCTCAGTAGCAGCCCAGGATCTGAAGATTAGAAGTGTGAACACTCCCGTGCCTTGGAAAGGTCTAAAGCCCTTGGTTCCGTGGCTGAATTCTTACCTGTCGTGTCACATTACCGTCCCATTGGATTTTGAGAGTGCATCTGTGTTTACACACGCAATGCACTATAATATGTCCTGCGCAGTTGGTTAATCCTCTTTAGATTGCCCATCTTGGCCGAAATCGGTCAGGAGGACTTCATACATTTTGAGTTTCGTTTGTTTAACGATCTAATGTCAGGAACTAGGAGTCAGGTTTGCGATCAATCTTTTTGCGTTAGACAATTCGTTAATCGAGAAAGGCATCAAAATTTCACTATGATTATAAAATATAGGCTAAAATATTTATTTTAAACTATATTTCACTTAAAATATGCATATGAGAAAAATGTAATATATAATTGCCTTAGAAATAAATATTACCTTTACATATACACTCTTATAAATATTCTAACATTAATAATAAAGCAATTAACGTTGATTAAATTACGTTGTCGTGGCTCAATTAAAAATAACAATCACTAAATGATTTTATCACATTTTAATCTACCGTTAACCTTACTTCTAATACTGAATTAAATCCTTCTATCCGATATAATCGATTTTTTCATGATAATAAATTTACAAACGAAAAAATAAATAATTAATGTTTATAAAGATTGAAACTCATTATTAATTATGGCACTAGAAGCGAAAGATGTGTAGGTATATCATACATGTACATAAAATACATAATTATTTTAGTTTTCTGTATGAAATATAATTGTAACGTCATTAAACAAATATTTTATTGATTTTAACAAGTAGCCTGAAATCGGAATAAAGACCCTGAGGTCGCAAGAACGCAATTTATGATAAAATACAAAATCTACTGAAAAAAAATACGCTCTTTGGTTTCGCGATGCACAGCTCAAATAATGGTATGCACATAAAATGACTGCAAAATAAATTATAAATGAATATTGTCTGGATACTATCACTTTTACTGGTGGTAGGGCTATGTGCAAGCTTGTCTGGGGAGGTACCACCCACTCATCAGATATTCTACCGCAAAACAGTAGTACTTGGTATTTTTGTGTTCCGGTTTGTGTGAGCCAAAGGAATTACAGGCACAAGGGACATAACATTTTAGTTCCCAAGGTTGGTGGCGCATTGGCGATAAGTGATGGTTAACACTTCTTTCCATGCCAATGTCTCGGGGTGGTGGTGACCACTTACCATCAGGTGCTCTATTTACTCGTCCACCTACTTATTTTATAAAAAAAAAAGGAATACATAATATATGATAGTGCACGTTTAGTATGTTCTCATAATATTACTCGGAATTTTAATTAAATAAAATTATTTTAAAATATTCTCTTATTAACCTAATCCTGGATTAGTAGAAAGTCAGTCTAATGCGCTAACCAAAAACTAATGGGGATTACTATCCTCTTATATTAAAAAAACAAAACGTATGTTTAAAAGTCATGTTTGACCATTTGTTTTGATAAAATGTTATTACGTAACTCCTTCGGTACATAATGCTACATTGATTTTAAATTAAAGGTAGCAAACCTACGCTCAAACTATATTGCGTAGGACTTTTTAACATCTTTGACCTTTAATCTTTATTTAAGCTTCGTGAGATAAACGCTATTGCGAGTAAGTGTAATTAGCTTAATCCTTTAAATAACAATGCAACAGTTGACTATATCTGTTTAATGTATACATATAATATATAATAACATAAACTTCACTTGCTGATAGGGCTTTGTGCAAGTTCTGGGTGGATTCCACACATGAAAAACATAAAAACATGCATGTTTTCAAAGCTGCTCAAAAAAATAAACAATGATATGTATCGATATCCGTAAACGTGCATAATGACAGTTAAAATTAATGTATTGAAAAACATTTCAATTTAGAAGACTGACATGATTTAGAAAATTCTAGGAAGACGACTAAACGTAGTGATTAAATACTCTTCGCTGTCGAAACGACGCAAAACGAAAAAAAAAACGACAAGGCTGCAGACGAAAAGATAACCGCTGTCTTCTCACTTTCAAAAATTTTCTTTTTTTCATGCGCTTTATTTTTATTAAAAATTGTGAAACAAAATAAAATAATTGGTATATGTTATGATAATAAGAACTTTTGGCTTATCGTTTAAAAATGTTCGTATACTAAGACTAAAAACTTCCGTCGCACTACTGGCAATGCGAGAAAGACTGAATTTTGCTATTCAAAAGGCAATATCGCCAACGGCGCCATCTTGGTACAATGCCACAAGACTATCTTTAGAACTGCGTATGAACGTTTTATGTTATTTAACATTTATTATTGTAAATTTATTTAACTTAGAAATTATCAGATTAAGTTTTTTTTATATATGCAGATATGAAAAAAACATTACTTAACTTCAAGTTAAATTTTCAAGTTTTGATATCCTTGAAATAAAGTGATAATTTTAATAAGATATATAGTAAATAATTAAATATAACACAGGCGAATATATATATTTTATATCTATTTCTTGGAAAAAAACGGTATTATATCATTTTGTGATGTGTGATGGTGAATTATTATTAGGACTAATGGAAATAAATTCGCTAATTTTCTTTAGCTAGTTCGCCTCAACATAAAAATATTTTCTTAACAAGCTGACTGCGAGTTTTTGTCATCATTACGAAAGCATATACTTTAAATAATGAATAAAAACGAAAAAGGTAACGTATGACAACACGTTTTCTTTTTTTAAGCAATTACTCATTACTGTGTTGTGCATATTTAAAAATATCATTTTATATTCATTAGTGGTGTGGCTGTTTGACGACAAAGATTGACGAATTAAATAAAATATGAAACCGGTTCAAAAACTCGTTAACGTAATTCTCTACATTATTCTAAACCTATTATTTTCATAAAAATAGTAATGATGTCATATTAATATTGGATTGAGAATGTTTAAATACTAATGGTTACAGAATATTAATCTCATAAATGTTAAGGATAAAATATCAAAATATGTCATTTTTCTGTTAAAGATTTTTAATTTTTAATAAAATAAAAGCTATAAGTCGAATTGAAAAACAACAATGAGTCTAAGTATATTAATAAAATAACTTGAAAGTAAATTAATTTAAAATGTCCTGTAGATTTTGATTTTATCTTCAATATTAAAAAAAAACAAAACATTCACTTAAACGTCTGGTTCCTTAACTTGTATCCAGAATTGTCCTTCTGGATAAAAGTTAAGGAACCTTTAGATAGGTACATAATTTAAAGTTCGATTACTATATCCAAAATACGTAAGCTAAACGATTCGTTTAGCTTACGGATAGTAAAATTTTATAATTGACTATTACATTTTTATTCTAGCATGTGTATCTGTCATTATCATACATGTATCCCACAATCCGTTATTCGTAACCTTCATATCCGTAGGTAGCATTTTTTGATATCAGGCATAAAATAAACGGTAAAAAATATTATTTCTTTTTACAGGAGTTTACACGCTTTCAAAATTAATAATTCAAGATATTGACATTTGATGTCAAATTTATCTCCATGTTACTATAAAAATAAAGTAGCTTCAAGTTTTAACCAGTATAATAATTTTTTACAACCCGATCGAGCATTACATATCAACAGATTAATATTCTATCGCGGTTTTTCTTGGGACATTTTACCTTGATAGTTTAAATTTTATGATACAAAACTCAATTTAAAAAAAAGAAAACGGATGGTAGATTTCTAATAAGGTGACCGCTTCAATTTGTTATTTTTTGTTAAGCTTTGGTTTTGCTTTAATGATGTAACTAAACAAGTTTAACGATTACATAGATGGTTATTTTAATAAATATTTTATAGTCTAAGATTTAGTAGATAAGTACTTACACTAATTTATAAAAACAAATATCATTAAGAAACAAATTTATCAACGTCAGATATCTACAAACGAAAATAAATACATACAGAGAAAAGATAATATAAATAATTATGAACTGAAATGAATAACGAATGAATGATTTATAATCTAAAAAATAATATGCATTTGGCCACCCCGAACGATGAGGCCATAGCGCTCTAGTATTGTCAGGGGAAAAAATCACAATTCACTCAGCTTAAAATATATTTTTTTGAATAAAATATGAATTTAACTAATTTAAGAAATCTTAGAATGTTAATTTAAAAAATGGCCGTTATTTTAAGGCTTATTATAATTAAATAAAAAAAGGAATATTTTTAAATAATCGTTACGTCATGTCGTAAATTTAATAATAATAATAATAACTGTACTGCCGGAAAAATGTAAATGTATTTTTTGTTTGTTTCACAGACATATCTGTACCAGACATTAACTCGTTTTCGAGAGAGAAATCACTTTCAGTTGTCACTAAAAGTAAAAGTGATATTGGCCAGCAGCGATTCGAAACATAATAATAATATGCGTTCATGTACATAATAACCGCCATGAATTATATAACGTTATGTTTAATCGTATGATGATTTCTTAGCACCTGCTTCTGTGTTTTTATTTAAATATTCGAGATATTTGATTGTTTTTTATTAAATAATTATATAAATAAAACGTAATAGTTATATTAGTTCATAAAATATATGTACTTTTTAAGAGCCATTTTTGTCACCGAGCTGCAATCTGATTTAAAAAGTATATAATGTTAGATTATCGCCAATATGTCCGTAGAAAAGTTAAGAGCGAGTTCTTTACACTTATGAATTTATTTTTAAATACTGTATTAGAAGTCCAATATAATAGCAACATTTTTGAGTGAAACATTTCTGTCGCAATTAGTTACTTTAAATTTCTTTATTTTCAATAATAATTTGACTAACTGAAAACAAAATAAACAAATTATTCTAATTTTAAAAACATAAATAGATACGAGTTATCTAACAGGTTTTCTTACCTTGGCTTAAAATAATATAAAATGTACGTTATCAGCATCGGTTATGTTTAGACTAACGGATATCTTAAGATATTTTCCCAAATACGTATATATGAATTAGCATACAACCTTAACATCTTTATTTTAACTGTATTTTTAAATGCTTTAAATTATACAATAGGAATCAATAATAGTTTAAATTTAAATATCACAGTTTACTTTTTTAAAGCAAAGTTTGTTTATTTTATCAAATAAATAAATATTGTATTTACACTTGTAATTATTTTTGTAATATAATGTAAATTAACTTACCGACGTCTCGTAGATTATTCGTTGGTTTTTGTGCATTGGCCAATAAAACTAAAGACACGACGATAAAAACACTGGGTACTCTATTTAAGAATAACATCATCATTTTTAATCACTATTAAATTAATTTTAAAAAAATCTCAAAAAGGACAGGCCACTAGTTACGTTGAAAAGAAGTGAAAATATTAAATTTAAAAATGAATTCTAATGTAGAAACTCGATTTCATTTTCACGTGGAAGCGGCCGCGTTCGAGAGGCGCGTGCGGTGCGGCCTTTGAAAAGTGTGCTTACTGAGTAGAGGCTGCGCTGGCGCAGGTGCGTGGTCTCAAAGAAAGATCTTGTTGATGTTCGCTTCGTTAACAGGGTTAACAAGTGAGAAGTGACCACTAGGGCAGCTTTATTTTATTGATATACATACCCTAGTAGATATAAAATATGTAAATTACACTTATAATATATTTATTAATAATATCTAATGAATGACTTTGCAATATCTGTATACATAAATAATACTCTTAAATCTGTGAAGTCTAGAATCGTTTTAAATAGATTTGTAGGTGGCAGCTAAATTTACTATAAAAAGTTACTAAAAAGTTAGCTAAATTTACTTTAAGTGTAAATTTCTCGTTATAATATATATATATATGAGAATAAAACATTTTAGTTATATATATATATATATATATATATATATATATATATATATATATATTAAGGTTCCTTATAAAATTTATCTCATGAATTATACAATTATAATATAAATCAATCAATATCGACATATATTTAATAATTTATTACCCAATAAATAACTTAGTTAGCAATAAATATCAACATTTATATACCTATTCGTATGAAATATCACTATTATATTTCCAGTGAAAAGTCACCCCTATAGCTAATGGGTTGTGCTTAGAAGAAGTCCGTCACTTATTACGGTAGAAGACATAGAGTTTCAAATTCTTTAAAAACAAAACTTATATTTAGAGCAGATATTGGCGGTATAAAGGATTTATATCTCTTAGCTATATATTAATTAATAAGCTAGAATTAGCAACTCGATATCTAGTAAATTTATTCAAAATACCTTACTCAATATTACTTAATATTATTACTATTGATAGTCAAATTAGAAACAACCACCGGTTCGATAAATAAACACTCAGCCCTGAGAAGAACCGGCGCAAGAAACTCAGCGGGTTTTTTTTATATCATGGTTTGAAAAAAAAATAACTAGATGGCGATCGTATAATTCCCGAGGTGTGCTAAATTAATTAATACACCATAAGCCACCACCTTCATTGGAGTAGCGTGGTGGAATAAGCTCCAAAACCTTTTTCTCAAAAAAGGAGAGGAGGCCTTAGCCCAGCAGTGAGACATTTATAGGCTGTTACTATTCATCATAATTAATCCATAAATTCATTAATTGTATAATAATCTTTTGCACACAGGCGTTCGTTAACTGTTTTTTTTTAAATTTAACAACTTAGGTATTTTGTACACTTTCTGGGATACTGTTGTAAAACCGTAAACATTGCACAAAAAGTTACCGACTCTTATGCAGTCGAGTAACAGGAGTAATTAGTTTGTGTCTGTTCCTTGTACAAATGTTATGAGTATCACATTTTCTCACTAAACCATTATTTTCGACTGGCGTTACAATATATTCAATAAAAAATAGTTTCAGAAATGGCACTCTGGACATTGCCTTTTTCGATGTGCTTATCGGCCATAGAAAACTATCATGTCACGACGTCGATGACACGCTATTACTCTCCTGGAACTGTTTTACTAACAAAGCTGACAGTAGTACGACCGAACCTTCGGCTTCGGCTTTAATTGTGACGCCTGTTTTTTATATTAAGTTATTACACTGCTAAGTGAATTATTCTAAAGTACGATTAAATTTAAGTGTACCCCCAAAATAACTGGGGTTTGTTTTACAATGTTACATTCAAACAATTAACGATAATAATCGTTCAATATTTATAATTAATTATAATATTTTTTATTAAATTATCAGACCTAAGAATTATGAAAAACATTTCTCATTATTTCTTGTGTGGAATGTTATAAATTAACATAAATTTATTATATTATCTACTCATATTTTAATATACCAATTTTGATTAAAATTTAATTATTTTTTTCTAAATAGATTGCTTTATATGTGATGATCAACATCAAACTAGGTAAATGCTAGCTAAGGTAATGCTATTAATGGGTTTTATATTATAAAACACACAAGAGATAACTATACTATTCTTACAAGGGAAGTTTCTTAACTGATTACTGTAATTTGTTACCATATTGGTGCAGATGTTAAAAGCCCATTTAATTTATTTTCAGGATAAAGTCTGAGGTTTGGTCTGAATCTTTGGTTCACCTAGTTATTAAACAGTCTCAGCCACAAAATAAGCTTATAAAAATAAATATCTAAATTTTGGATTAAATATAATTTAAGTATAAATGCAATTATTACATCAATATTTGTCATTTTAATTTGCAATATGATACATTATAATCATCGTGTCGTCGTAGCCGAAATAGCTCAGTTGGGAGAGCGTTAGACTGAAGATCTAAAGGTCCCCGGTTCAATCCCGGGTTTCGGCAACGAATAATGTTTTTGGCATTTTTTTATTTTATACTTTTTATATTCAAATCTTTTAAATTTGTTTAAATATGAGATAGTAAATGATCCGAATGTATTGAAAAAATCTTTATGTTTAGTGTAAATGTACAGATCTAGTGAAAATAATACGTAGCATAAATAGCTAAATTCGAAAAATCGCTGAAGTATTGATTTCAGTATCAGTTGAAGCATTCAATTTATTATAATTCCATCAAAAAAATCCCGGACATCTTATTAATAAAAATATATTATATGCTAAGCACGTACGTAAAAATATTACAATATTTTTTTTTTATTATGGTAATGACAAAATAAATTTGTTTTAGCAAATATATTATTATTAGGTGTTATGTACGCGTGTATATTATTGAATTTTATTGTAAAACAGTTAATAATATTCATAACTTTTTTCAGTGAGATTTTTTAAGACTTTATATGGTCACAATTGAAGGCTTTATTAATACATACTATATATCAGTTCTGGTTTTATTAAGCTGAAACACGCATTCTTGTTACATAATTATTACATACTTTTGTATTTTTTAAAGAATTTTTAAGACTTAGCCGCATTTCTTACAAATGTTAGAAATGTTTTTTTTTTTTATTGTTTTTATTTCCTACTTTCAAATAAATAGTTTAATCACGTTCTTCAATGGCTTACATTTTATATACATTATACGTACATATTGTTATATTTTTATTCTTATATTATTTATTATATAAAATTTAGCTTAAAATAATTTTTAGAGTTGGTAGCACTGTTGCTATGAAAATGGCGTTTCAATTTTCATATGTAGATTGTAGAAACAAACGTCACTCGTTGTCGTCAAGTCAATGTCAGATATAATTTGCAATTTCGTAAATAATTCTGCTCGTGTGTGGTATTTATTATAGGTTGCAAATATCTAATACTATAAAATGTCTGGTTTTACTGAAAACGCGTTAATACGTAAGCTACAAGATTTAAATTCAAGCCAACAAAGTATACAAACATTATCTCTATGGCTTATTCACCATAGAAAACACCACGCCGCTATCGTTAAAACTTGGTTTAAAGAAATGCTAAAAGGTAAGTTTTATTGTTTCTTTGTCTCGTATTAAAACAGTATACAAACTGTGCATACAATTAACTTTCATTTTATAATGTATTTCTTTGCGTCAATCCAATACGATTCAAATTTACTTTTTCAAGTTGTTTTTATTATTAAATAAAGTGTTATTATTCAGTTATATTATTTATTTCGCATCTCGACTCATTTCTACATCATTCTATAATTGTTATCGCTGTGTTATATAAGCTTACGAACTTTTGTAAGGTCCTAAACATAACCTAAATATTAAAATTATATTGTAGCAAAAGATAACAAGCAGCTAACATTCATGTACTTAGCTAATGATGTAATACAAAATAGTAAAAAGAAGGGGCCGGAATATGGAAAGGAGTTTGGCAATGTTCTTACAGAAGCCCTAAAACACATGGCTAAGACTGGTATCAACACTAAAACCAAGCATTCTCTTCATAGGATATTAAATATTTGGGAAGAAAGAGGTGTTTATGATCCGGAGAGAATAATAGAGCTTAAAATCATTGGTAAGCACTCATTTCCTTTCTGAAAGTCGAGGAAGCCTCAATGCTTTAACAGTATGTATGAAATTAGGACTATGAGATAATGAATGAGTTTGTGCTTCGTTAGAGACAAAAATACAATTAAACTGCCTTATTAAAAGGTTAATATTAAAATAACATATATAAATAGCTGAAGCATTTTAAGGATGAAATCTTGATATAATTTACTTAATAATCATAATATGATAGGTTTTTGTCCACCTACATTTACAGTTATTTACCTCACCTTAATTTGTGTTCCAGTTGATCCCAATGATGCAGAACTAGTTAATGCGCTTAAACGAAAAAAAATTGATACAGAAATAAAAGAACCCGAAAAAAAGCCAAGACTGACAGAAAAAGTTAAAGAGAAAAAAGAAAAACGTAAGAGTGAGACCAAGTCTAACTCGGATGGACATAATGACAAACATTCTTCAGTCAGTCCAAATACTCCTCCTGGTGACCCACCGGAGCCCGAGGAACTAATTAAGGTATAAAAATTTTAATTTGAATATAGATTCGAATTTATAATAACAATTAGTAACAATTTCTAGGTACCACCCACTCATCAGATATTCTACTGCTAAACAACAATACTTGGTATTGTTATGTTCTGGTTTGAAAAGTCAGTGAGCACGAGACAACATCATGAAATTTTTTTCTACATACCCCTAACAATTTTTAAAGCACTTATTTTTCATTGAATTTTAGCAGATTGCTTATATGCTTATCCGTCAGAACTCAAAAGTTTTACAACCAAATTTTGAGTAAAGCAAAATACAGATGTTAATTTTTTTATCTTAAGTATAAATTTTTTTTTACTTTTTAAAATCGAAATGATATATTTGCAGGCCTTGTTGGAGTTAGAATCTAGTGCCTCAAGTGATGAAGCGGTAAGAGAGAGAATAGCATCACTACCTCCAGAAGTTTCCGAAGTGCAATTGTTATCTAAGCTAGAAGGTAAATGGTATATAAAGACATTCTGTTATTGTACACTCATTCACAGAACAATTAAAGAATATGTACCAAAATATGCAGAAATAAATATTTATCAAATTTCATTGTTTCATTTTTCAATAAAACAATAACACTACCTTATTTTTTCCTTAAATCTGTTTTTTTTTTCTATTTGCCTTCATTTTCTGTTGCTTAAAATATTTCAACATTTTTCATATTAAAATTGTTGTTTATTATTTTGTAGTTTGGCAAATTCTATTTGGTTTTTTTTATTCAACACTGTCTAATAATTAATTTAATTAATTCATACAAACATACTTCATTTTTAGTATTTGATAATTTTAATTATTATTTTTTAAACTTTTTTAGCTCATTTATAATTATTATAAGTGATAAAATCCTGCTGGACAGAAAAAGTTTTTTAAATAGTTAATTTGAATATATTTCTGATACAATTTATGTTTAACTAATATATATTAATTATGTAAGCATATATATAATAAAATTACTAATACTTTATTGCTACAATGAAAGTGATATGTGTTTTAATCATAATAATTATTTTATAGATAAAGAATCAGCTGTAAGCCTCAGTGCCATTGTAAATTCAGCCGTGGAACTCCTTGCTGAATATAACTTGAGGCTGTCTGATGAGTTGGAGAAACGAAGGAAGGTCGCGGCCATGTTGAGAGATTTCGAACAGGCTCAACGTGAACTTGCCAAGAAAGCTGAGTCTAAACTAGAGGTTTGTAGATATGTCAATATCATACTATATTAAATTATACTTGCAGAAACTACTAATCCATTTGGACTGGAATATGAAACTTTTATATTATTTTAGCTTAGAGTTTCAAGGTGGACATACTGTTTAGTATAGAGTGCTGACATAGTCTGAGAGAAAATTGCAAGTCTAGGCGCTTTCGAAGCGACCGCTGTTATAACTTTAACAGATACCCCAAAACCAATATATTAGAGATTTTTAGGCCGTCCAAAATATCTAAAAGAAGAGTCAGTGCTAGGATATATACGCCAATTTTTTGAAATGTCATTTTTATTTAAATAGTCTAAGAATAAACTATGCCGACAACCTTAACAAAAAGTATTTATCCTGAACAAAATAAATAATATATAATTATTAACGTCTTATGTAAATGAATATTGCCGTATACATTTTACAATTCGTAGTTTATGTAAGATACGCGCATGATATACGCAGTGCGCGTTTTACGATGCACTTAAGGTAAATATTAGGTCCTTACATATGAAATTAGCGTTTTGTCGTACTGACCACTTTGATCTGAAATATCTCCTCTTTGGTTAAGAATTCCAAATTCAAATTCATAAATTCATTTAGCTGGTACATTTAAGTTTTGAAAACAGTCATTCACTTGTTTTTTCCTCATTATTTTTTTCTTTGGCGTCGCTTATTACCGCACAATGGAAAACATGAAATATCGGTATATTTACGAGTACGAGTTCTACCGTGGCACCAGTGCAGCAGAAACAGCTCGAAGGATTAATGATGTGTGCTGGTGCTGGTGTCGCAAAAGAAAGCACGGTACGTTTTTGGTTTCAACGTTTTCGTTCTGGAAATTTCGACCTTCAGAACCAACCCCGTGGACGGCCGGAGACCAAAGTGGATAATGAAGAATTAAAGGCTATTGTGGAAGCGGATCCATCACAAAGCACTTTAGAGATAGCTGCAGGCTTCGGGATAAGTGATAAAACTGTATTACTCCACTTGAAGCAAATTGGTAAAGTAAAAAACTTGAACGATGGGTACCTCATGAATTGAGTGAATCTATTGACACAATAATGAAGGTATTTTAAATCGAATCATTACTTGTGATGAAAAGTGGATACTGTACGATAATCGGAAGCGCTCGAAACGAAAATTGACTCAGAAAAAGTTACTTGTGAGTGTTTGGTGGACTAGCGCCGGCGTCGTTCACTACAGCTTTTTAAAATCTGGCCAAACTATTACGGCAGATATCTATTGTCAGCAACTGCAAATCATGAAGGGAGAGCTAGCTGCTAAACAACCGAGATTTAGAGAACCGCAAGACCACACTCTGCACAACAAACAACCATTAAGTTAGATGAGCTTTGAGAAGTTAGAGGACCTTGCTCCAACAGATTACCATTTTTTCCGGAATTTGGACTAAAAATTTCAACTCCGATACGGCAGTCCAAACCGCCTTCAAAGAGTATTGATTCTCGCCCCCATGGTTTTTTTTAGTAAAGGGATCAATGAACTACCTATGAGATGGCAAAAGTGCATAGATAACAACGGTGCATACTTTGATTAATTAAATATAATTTTCAAAAAAAAATTGACTTTATATTCCTCCCGTACAAAACGCCAATTTCATATGTAAGGACCTAATTCATATAAAATTATACAATTTTATATTTATTACGATTGTTTTGTAATAAGTGCGCCAAGAACGGATTTTAAAATATCTATTTCAATGAGGGCTCTTCAATTTTCATTATTTTTTTTCACACAAAATTTGTATGGTTGTTTGAGGTTAATTAAATTAAAGACTTCAACATCGCTCGACTGATTATCATAAAAGTTGGCATACATCAATTTTTTCACAGAGACGGTTTTTATATTATTTAAAATAATTATTGTTGTTGTAACTTGCCGACAGATGGCGTTACAGCAAATTATACTTATATATTAAACATAATTATATTGTATATATGCCTCTGTATTTATTATCAATTAGTTTTTATAATATACAAAAATTTTGATTTTGGTAATAATTAATATTCAAAGAAATAAATTGCAGGAATACAATATTAAACTACAGAAGATTTATGAAGTTAAGGCTGAAGTGAAGTCTCATATAGATAACCTGCCTGACGTATCGAGATTGCCAGACGTGACGGGAGGCCTAGCGCCTCTCCCTTCAGCGGGAGACCTCTTCAGTATTTGAGAATTAGAGAATTTAATTATTTATAAAAGCTTAACCATGGCTTCATGCATACAAATTATATTGTTATAGCGTTACTAAAATAAAATAGTTGTAGACGATAAACATTTTTTCCTCTTTTCGAACGTAGCTACACATATGGGACAATTTTATAAATTTAAAAATTACCTGCATTTTTAATAATCGAAATGAATGTAGTAACTTGGCTTAAGCAATAAAAAAATATAAAAAGGGGAGGATTAAGTTTAGAATCATTAACATGGTGCCTTTGCCCATCAGTAGGATATAACTGCTGGTACTTTGTGAGGTTCACGGCCAAAGCTAATTGTATAAACTGGATCTCAATAAGTTCTTCCACGTGTATTTAATTGGTACAAAACTAAAAATTAACATATTACCGTTGAGAAAATATCGAATTTACATTTAATTGCAATCTATATCTAGTATTAAACAATTTAAAAATAAATAAATAATAAAAAGTTTCTTGGAACATTAAATTTTACAATTATTATAAGTGAGGTTATTTTCATTCACAATTTTTACTACTTGTAACGAATATGTCTAGCTATTCGTTCGTTAAAATGTAATTTAAAAAAATGTCTATGATCAACGAATACAAATTCATAGTTGTTGGTTTTTGAACTTTGGGGTGTTTGGGTTAAAAGACACGTAATATGCTCAGCTCTATAGAACATTTTTTTTATTTTGTCTCTGTATTTATAGATTTCTTAACAGTTGACAGGCTTTCTTGGCATTAGTACCTATGTATACATTATCTTTATAGTTCTCCCTATGTTATTATGATAATCGTGTTTTTTGTTGTACGCAATATCTCAAGTAATCTAATTGGAATAAAAGAATTGCTATCCTTTTCAACCCTATACGCGAAAGAACGATAATCATAATTTGACAGGACTCAAATACGGACTCGTATTTATAACCATATACATAAGAAAGAGATAGCAACAT
Organism: Nymphalis io; assembly: GCF_905147045.1. Taxonomy (NCBI): domain Eukaryota; kingdom Metazoa; phylum Arthropoda; class Insecta; order Lepidoptera; family Nymphalidae; genus Nymphalis; species Nymphalis io. Next base: position 8,859,235 of record NC_065903.1, read on the forward strand.
TATAGTCCTAATTTGACAAGAATTAAATACTCGCTTGTCTTTATAATCCTACACGTAGGAAAGAGAGCAATGTTTTAGTCCTAATTTGACCGAACCTTAATACTAGATATCCTTTGACTATGAATTAGTTTAGATATTGTGAGTGAACAAAATTAGCACCAATGTCGTTTCTCAATTAGCGGGAATAGATAAAGAGCATTTGACCATGATTGTACCGCGTTGTACCGAAATGTTCCAACCCGCTGAAACATTAATAAGAGTTATTAAGATTAAAAAGATTAAATATATTTGGTAATAAAATATGTTTTTTATTGTTAAAAAAAAAAGTATTTTACAAACGTTTCATAACATTATGCAATTATATTATACATGTAATAAGAAGAAAAAATATCCCAATTGGGTGCGTTCGTTTTTCTATTAGTCGGTAATAAACAACGAAAATGCCGTCGTGTGAATACTGAAAGTGAACATACCACAGTTATATAGCTAAATTATTTTTGTATTTCTAAACTAGCCGTCTTTTTTTTCGTTCTAATTTAAATACTCACTGTTACTCAAACAATATATATATATATATATATATATATCATTTGTAAATATAAGACACATATACTGATAGCACACATATATATTATATATATGTGTGCCATCGTGGAATATTTTTTCTTTTGTTTTGTTAGGGTTTGGTATAACAAATGTACACTTTTTAAAATCATTGACTTTATTTAACACTGTTGCTATAAAAATAGTATTATATTTTAAATCCAAATAACTTTTATTCGTGTTTGTGGATTCGAACATTTCTGTGCAACACTAAATTAACAAAACAAATGCGTCAATTTTGTAATGGAATTTTCATACATTTTGGTGTTTAAACAAACGAAATCGACAATCACTATGTTACTTTGTCTAGGTCCGCTGTAGTATTTCTATGTAGTAACTAGTTGCTGTCATATAAACTTAGCACAGCTTGCTTAACACTATCCGTAATAATAATTTTAACGGTTGACGTGTTTGTTAGGAGTGTTATTTGTTCGTTTTTTAAGATTTATAATTGTTAATTAAGCAACCTTCTTCTTAAACATATAGCGTGATGTTTTACAGAAAATAGTATAAAATTATTATTACAAATATAATATGTAGTTTTCTTATTAAATATTATATATAATCTTTACATCCATACGCGTATGATAGTTTATCATTCAATCTGAGTTTAAATGTATGAGAAAAATGACCGGAAACAATATCGATGCCTAATAATGACATTTTATTGCTGAACACGTTAAACCATATATCTGATGATCTGACACACTAAAAATGTTTGTTATAAGTTGGTATAAGTGAGTTGGGAATGAACTCTTTTATTTAATAGCATAAAATCTAAAACAGTTTAAAGATGTGTGCGTTACGAAAATGTATCCAAGAGATAACAGATATGTAGTTGTATAGAGCAATATTTCATATATAAATCGATACAAGAAATAAACTCTTAAACAATTATCACAATCGTATTAGCTAGAGGCTTTAAAATTTAAAAATAAAATATAATAACTTTTTTAAATTTATGCGTTAGAAATTTTCAAAGTACTTCAATAATTTGTCGTTAAAAACAGTGTGAATAGAATTAGCTCGACCATAATAAAAAATATATTTTATTATACCATAGACAAATAGTTCACAGTTAGAAAACGTTCTTAATTAAAAAAAAGGAATTATTAAATATGTTTCGAAGAAATAAGTATCTTGAGTCTATAAATAAATGTCATTGCCTCTCTAGCACTAGCAACATACTAGTGCTTATATTATTATTTTATATAAAATAGATTTGAATGATATATAATTATTATTATTTGAAATAGAATAAAAAGTATAGGGGTAGGGTAACATGTAATTTACTTAGATCCATCTGACGTCAATGGCTATTAATTTAATAGTGTTTTTTTAATAGTTATTATTAGTTATGCTTCACCTCCTTTAACTTTTGACATCTTTTGTTCGGAAAGATGGCCATTATGCTGTCCTAGTTTAATGTTTGTATGTTCAAACAAAAATACGACGAAACCATTAGTATTTTTTTGTAAAATCATTTTACAAAATCACTAACATAAAATTTGATATAATATACTAGCCTTGAGTTTGTTAGTACCGAATTACCGATTCTGTTCATCCGCAATTTCCATAACCGATTCCAATCGTAGGAAATGTAAATAAAGAACTTAAACCTTGAATTGACTTAAGATCATTGTCTATGGTAATTCCGTATAGATTCGTAAAAAAATGGCGTGTTGAATGTCGTCGATATCGTCATTGGAACATTGGAAGTAAAATTGAATTAAAGTTGAATAGTATTGTATAAATAAATTCATTAAAAATCTTGATCGTATGGAATATGTAAATTTTTGTTTGTTTATCATTATTCTTCCTGTTATTAGACATTACTATAAATTAAACTGATGTCATGTGAGATTTATTTCTCGTTAAAAAGAGATAACAATAATTTTATTCATTTCAAACAACTTAATTTATAAACTACATGACAGAATCGGCATTATTTGATAAGCTACTCATATTATACCATTTATATAATTTAAGTTAAAAACGTAAACATGATAAATGTGTTTTGAGTTATGAAATCACAACAAAACTAATAGTTTTCATTATATCATTTTATATAATTATTGGTTAAGTTTGATCGGCCAAATAATAGAGTAATTAGTTTTATTTCATAGTTTAGCTAAAATACTTTTTGCATTAGCTGTGTGTACTGTAATCAAGTTGTATATTGTTCATTTCAATAGAAATTGTACAATATACAATTTGATTTACAGTGTGAGGCAACAGAAAATAATTACAATGAACATATTTTTAATAGTCTCAATATATGACAGATTAGAAGTTTTTTTTTAAGTTTCAATGTTTTGCTTTCGTTTACATTTTGGGCAAATTCTTTTGAAATTTACGACAATTATATATCGGCGATATAATAATAAATTTTGTTATATTAACACTACTTGTGTTTTATTTATCCTTTTCATCATAAAACAAAATGTTGAAATTAAATGTTACATAATTTTACGTAATTAAACCTATTTTTATAAAATTAGTATTTGTTGATATAAACATAGGCCTTTTTAATATTTCTATTTTTGTTGTAATTAATTTTCAATTAATTTTAGCATTTTTTTTAATCTGTGTAGCTTACGACGTTGACGTTGCGCTATTTGTTTTATTTAAAAACAAATGGCGTCAAAGATCAATCGAATAAACATTAATGTTATACATTGACATCTGTTCAAAATATATTGTAAAATTATAATATTATTCGTTTATTATATTTAGCAGTTACAATGACCGAAAGCTTGGTACTTATCACATTTTTTAGTTTAGTATAATTTTTATATTTTATATAATGTAATGAAATTCCTTGCAGAGTAGTCGAACAAAAACCTTAACAGAATCTATCGAAACGGTGTCGACAGAAGAGCCATTGGTAAAAAATAATTTTCAATGTTATTATAATCTTTGAAGCTTGGGTTTAAAAAAATTATTATATTCATTTCATTTTTTTAAAGATAAACCTTAGGTACTTTAAATGACTTGTGAACATACTCAATTTGTATACAATAAAAATAAAGCAAAATAATTATAATACCTTTATATATTTATTAGATACAATATTATTAGAGACCTAAACTGACATATCAAATAGTATGATAAACACAAAATAATTTCTACATCTATTTACTAGATTCAAGACCGATGGACTAATAACATAAGTTACCGACAACTAGTCGTATCTTCATGTATCGGCATCGTCCAAATGTGGTGGCATCCTTACATATACGACCTAAAACGTCTCGTGCCATTTCTCTTACTTTATAACGTATTTAGCGTATTCTTTGCGTATCCTGCATTTTACCTGGAACTCGCACTAGGAGTTGTTACAAAGAAAGGTGTATTGAACTGTTGGGATATATCTCCTGTTGCAAGAGGTAACTTTGCAAATGTAAATCTTTTAAGTTATTAACTTGAAAAAAAGTAAAAAAAAAAACAATTTTACTTGGTGGTATGGCTTTGTGCAAGACCATCTGCTTGCACCCACTCGTCACATATTCTACTGCTAAACAGTAATACTTAAAATTGTTGAGTTCCGATTTGAAGGTGAGTGAGCCAAACTACAGGCACAAGGGACATAACATCTTAATTCCCAAGGATAGTGGCGCATTGGCTATGTAAGGAATAGCTTAAATTACTAACAACGCCAATGTCTATATATCTTAAGCTAACTCTTAATAGAGAAATAAGTCTTTATTAGTGAAAGATTTCCTTTGATTATTTTCTTCCTCGAAACTATTTACAATAGGTACATAGTTTTACATACTTTTTATTTTTTAGGTATCGGTGTTGCAATGCTCATATCGTGCACATTTACGGCCTTATCATTAGGGGCAGTAAGTGCATGTTGTCTCGCTCTAGTGGTTCATTCCATTCATTCGTTCTTACCGTGGCTTCACTGTGCTTCCTCTGCGCACCCGCCGTGCGCGGCGAGACATAGACCGCTACCGAAAGGAAGTGAAACGCCGGCGCAGTCATTTTTTTTGTTAGTTTGATTTAATTTGTTCTTATCATATTTGTAACATATCATTTTTAATTATCTATACTTATACATATCTATCTGGGATGTAAGGGAGCACAACTATATCTAGCTGTTTCCAGCCAACTTCACCTGCACGTGGTGCATCCTGCCGAATAACAAACGAGGCTCTGGCGACCGACTAATGGCGGTATAACTATTCCATTAAGGCGTAGCTAAATACTGCAGACCGGTGACAGGCAGCAGCGTCATCTGTACGACGAGCTACGCTCTGCGATCACCAACCCGCCTGCCCAGCGTGGTGATTACGGGCAAAACCTTTTATGGCACACACCTATACGCAACGGTCCCTAGTTCCCGGTTGCCCCGCTGTTCCTGGCCAAGGTGGCGGTCATGGTAAGAGTGGGGCAGGGGGTGCTAAGAATCCCCGGGTTACGATAGGCCGCCAACACCGACTGACCCTGGCTACGTATAACGGACGCACGCTACGGCTCGACGAACACCTGGCACAGCTCGAAGAAGAGCTGAGGAACATAGGGTGGCATATTTTGGGACTATGTGAAATCCGAAGAAAGGGAGAGGATACCATAGCCTTAGAATCAGGCCATCTTATGTACTTCAGAGAGGTAGACCAACCATCCCAAGGTGGCGTCGGGTTCTTGATCCACAAGGCTCTCTCTGACAACATCTTAGAAATCTCCAGTGTGTCGGCAAGGGTAGCGTATCTTGTGATCAGACTCACCAAGAGGTATAGCCTCAAGGTTATCCAATTATACGCACCGACTTGGACACACTCGGATGATCAAGTGGAAGAAATGTACGAAGACATTTCTAAGGCATTGCACACCACCCAAAAGGCCAACTTCAATGTTGTCATGGGGGACTTCAACGCTAAAGTAGGAGTACATACTAGCAACGAATCGGTATTAGGACAACACGGATTTGGAAGCAGGAATCACAGGGGGCAAATGCTCATCAACTTTTTGGAGAAAGAAGGTCTGTTCTTGATGAACTCTTTCTTTAAGAAACAGCCTCAACGGAAGTGGACGTGGCGAAGCCCAGACGCTATGATTAGAAACGAGATTGACTTTATTATGACGGACAATAGGCGAATATTTAGAGATGTGATGAATAGTGATCACTGACTTGTACGAGGCACTCTAAATATTGACTACAAGCTCGAGCGCGCCCGTCTAATGAGGTCTACACTCCGACCAAAATTGCTCCAAGCCGTGGAGTCTAGTACATTTCAGTTAAAACTGGAAAACCGATTCGCTGCCTTGGAAACCAACACTAACGTTGACATCAACCAAGAACTCGACCAAGTGGTGGGTATCCTTAGGGACGGGGGGACGAAATTATATCCAGCGCAAAACACCAACAAGAGGTCCAAACTTTCGGGAGAGTCTCTAGAGCTAATGCGAAAACGACGTGAAGACCCTACAGTCACTTCGTCAGATCTTAATAAAAAAAATTCAAAGCTAGTAAGACGCGACCTCCGAAACTCCAATACACGCTCTATAAAAGAAACGATTGAGCAAAATCGGGGGTCGAAAGTCTTTGTTCAAAAACTAGGTCGAAGCCATCTGACGAAGCTGACCACTTCAAAGGGAAAAGTCGTCGCCTCTAAGCTCGAGATTTTTAGGGAAGTTCAGGACTTCTACGGTAAATTATATACATCAGTAGCGCCTCGTCCTCAACCCGACCCAGGGGATCCTAGAGCCACTTTAGCCCCCTTCACAGAAGAGTTGCCAGAAGTAAGCCAAGACGAAATCGTGATGGCTTTGGGGCAGCTTAAAAATGGAAAAGCCCCCGGGGAAGATGGAATTACGACGGAGCTATTAAAGGTAGCTGGAAAACCTTTACTAGTGCAGCTCCAAAGAATATTTAATTCTGTCATATTCTCGGGGAGAACTCCAAAGGCATGGAGCAAGAGTGTTGTCGTAATGTTCTTCAAAAAGGGAGACAAAACCTTTTTGAAGAACTACAGACCTATTTCCCTCTTGAGCCATGTCTATAAGCTGTTTTCTAGGGTCATCACGAATCGTCTCGCGCGTAGACTTGACGAGTTTCAGCCCCCGGAACAGGCCGGATTTCGAAGAGGGTACGAAACCATAGACCACATTTACACAGTGCAGCAGATTATACAGAAGACCGAAGAATATAATCAGCCCCTGTGCTTAGCATTTGTGGACTATGAGAAGCCTTTTGACTCTATTGAGACCTGGTCTGTTCTGGAGTCCTTACAACGGTGCCAAATCGATTGGCGATACATCCAAGTGCTAAAAGGCCTGCATGACGCTGCTGTTATGACCGTCAAAGTACAGAATCAGCAGTCTGACCCTATCCTCTTGCATCGAGGAGTGAGACAAGGGGATGTCATTTCACCGAAATTGTTCACTAATGCATTAGAAGATATGTTCAAGACGCTGCACTGGGAAGGGCGGGACATAAACATAAACGGCGAGTACCTTTCGCACTGGAGATTTGCAGACGATATCGTCATCGTGGCAGAAACCGTGCAGGACATGCAATATATGCAGAGCAGCCTGGCTGATTCTTCCGCTCGAATTGGTCTCCGGATGAACTTGGAAAAAACCAAGATAATGTTCAACGAACACGTCAGTCCGGAACCAATAGCTCTTAACGGAGTTCCTCTCGAAGTTGTTCAGGAGTATGTGTACCTTGGGCAAACTTTGCAGTTGGGTTAAAACAACTTCGAGGGGGAAGCACGAGTACAGCTGGGCTGGGCAGCCTATAGAAAACTCGGTCAAGTCTTTTCGTCATGAATACCGCAATGCTTGAAGACAAAAGTCTTCAACGAGTGCGTCTTACCGGTTATGACCTACGGAGCCGAGACGTGGACACTGACAGTGCGTTTGGTCCACCATTTTAAGGTCGCTCAGCGAGCTATGGAGAGGGCTATGCTCGGAGTTTCTCTGTAGGATCGAATCCCAAATGTGGTGATCCGACAGAGAACGAAGGTTATCGACATAGCCCAAAGGATTAGTAAGCTGAAGTGGCAGTGGGCTGGACACATATGTCGCAGAACCGACGACCGTTGGAGTAGACGCGTTCTAGAGTGGAGACCACGCCTTTGCAAACGTAGTGTAGGACGCCCTCCAGCTAGGTGGAGAGACGATATACGCGTGCCATTGGAGATACCTATGTCCAGCAGAGGACGCGAAAAGGGTGATGATGATGATGATGATGATGATGATACATATCTATATACTTAAGCAAGTAAATATTCAATTTAAAAAAGGTAAACTTAGCGCTACAACCCTAAATGGCTTATCTGCCTGGGCTTTGTTTTAAGTATAGGTGAATGATTTTCTAATTTTTATTTGTTAAGTAGTTTGTAGAGCTTAAAGCTGTAGTCATCTGATTTTCATGCATGAAAAATTCACCATTTATTTTTTTCAACAGTAATTTTGTATTAAATCTGAAACGCGATGGCTTGCAAGGCGGGCTTGGAAACGTGGTATCCGAATTGACGGTATACTACGTCATATCATGGGCGCTGGTCTACTTCGTGTCCTGCAAACGAATATATAGTTACTCGAAGGCATGTAACGCCATAATTATCTGTAACTGAATTTGTAGGTAGTCTCGTAGGTAGAGTCAACTCTATTGTTGCAGATGTCTAATGTTACCTTTTTGATGTTATAGGTAGGCGGACGGGCAAATGGGCTACCCGATGTTAAGTGGTCACCACCACCCATAGACATTAGCAGTATAAGAAATATTAAATTCCTTACATCGCCAATGCGCCACTAATCGTGGGAACAAAGATGGTATGTCCCTTGTGCCTTTAGTTAAACTGGCTCACTCACCCTTCAAACCGGGACGCAACAACAACAACGCAACGAGTTGTGCTGTTTAACGGTAGAATAACTCATGAGTGGTAACTACAAAGACAGGTTTGCACGAAGCCCTACCACCTAGAGACCACCTTTAAAATGAAAATATACTGTGTAGTGTAATGCGATTCTTTCATTTCATATTATCGAATTTATACACCTATCAGCTGTCTCTCGTCTATACGATTCGATTGTCTCTATACGATTTGACTGATGTAAAAATTAAGAATATGAAATATTAAAGTATGTATGTACGTTAACATGGTGTCTAATTGTCTATATTAGGTTTATCTTAAATTTATAATTATATTCAAATAATTTGGAAATCATAATGTCACGGCGGCCATTCTGAATGGAGAATGGTACTATATATTGGAAATCCTTGAGTTTGGTTTGGCTGAACTCGCTAATGTGTATTAAAAAATAGCTTAAAGTTCGACTCATAATATACATATGCGTATAAAGCAATTGCTGCTTTATATGAATTTTATTGTTAAATATTTTGGTTTCGTAGTTGGTGCTATTTAAAGACCTGTTAGCTTTCTTCGTGATTGTGAGCAGCGCTGCCGGCGTGGTCAGGTTGAAAGGGTCTTCGAGAATGTTCTATGAGTGCGATTGGAGTGTACTCCGTGATGGTTTACAGGTGATATAACTAATATATTTTAAGAAAAAAAGGAAATTATAGAATCTCTTTGCTAGCGGTAAACTTTAAACTTAATTTTTTTTATTATAAAATGTTGAATATCATCAACATAATATAAGTATTATCATGGTTACCTACTACTTAATAGTTTTAATTCTGTTTAAATTTATTATTAATGGTAGTGTAAATAATATTTTAGATTTGGCGCGATGCTCTCGAATATTGTTTCGTTCAAATGGCCGTGTCTCAAGGTACACTGATAATGCTGGGTTCATACTGTCCGAAACAAAAGAACATGCTTGGGAACACGTCGATGTACGCGTTCGCGATATCAAAACTTAGCTGTACTGCGAGTGCTCTTATACTTGGAGCTGCTCATGGTGCTTTGTACAAAGATTACGACAATAGTACAAATATATGGAAAGGTAATTTGAAAGTATTTGAACGTTTTCAAGCTCTTCTTTTTACTTCGTCGTATTCTCGGCGTCATGATCTGTCAATTTCTATTAAATATTTTTTAATGTATAAAACCTAATTTGGATCTAATCGTAAGATTTTTTTTATTAATTATAGGGTCGTCTTCTTCATTAATAATTTGGGCAGATTATGTAACAAGAATACCGGGAAATCAATTTTGGTCCGCTCTTATATTTTTCACACTTTTCGTGCTCTCAATATCTGCTACGGTAAGTGATAAAGGCATTCCATATTTTTGTCATGCGAGTATGAATGAAAATATATATTAATTGCACATTTGTTCATAACTATGCTTGGTAAAATAAAGTAGTATAGTATATAAATACATAGCTTAAACTGATTTGTTTTATAAGGCTTTATTGGTGCAAACGATAATGTCAACATTTACTGGACGCTTAGTACGAAAGATCACGTGGGTGTTCCTTATATTGATCTGCGTGTTGTTCTGTTTCATTGGAATCATTACTTTATGTACACAGGTAAAATATTACCAACCTAAACTTATTATTAACTGGACGAGTAGGAGCTGCTTTTTCTTAAATTGTGAATCTTAATCGGAGATTGCGGATCAAACCCGGGCAAGCACTATCAAAACTCGATTTTTCATATGCTTATTTGTATTAATTTTATCTTATGGAATAAGCTCATATTCAAAAGAAGACCTTATATTGCCCACCAGTGTGTTATTTACTGGCTATTTCTTTATGCGGAATTAATATATTTATTATTTATAGTACAGGATACTATATATATACAGGATATATATGTATATATATATATATCCTGTATATATATTATATAAATATATAGTATCCTGTACTATTAGTAGTTAAGTGTCCAATACTTTTTAGTGAATGATTCCATGGACATCAATTAATATAGTGGCTAAATTATACCATGCCCTAATATTTATTGCTGCTGTCCCATTTTGGGCGACAACACTTTTCTTCCATATTTCATTTTAGTCGCAATAATCTATTCGTCTTTTGTTTATTAGGGTGGAATGTATATCCTTAATTTTCTAATGACTTGGCCAGTTTCTAAGCCACGAACGCCCGTCGCGGCGTCGGTAGCCATAGTAATTACCTACATATATGGACAGACAACGTTCTGTGAAGATATTTATTTCGCCGTAGGGGAATACCCTTGCGTGTTCTTTAGGATTTGCTGGGCTTTGACGCCAGTCGCGCTTTTGGTGAGTTAATTATTAAAAGAGAATAAGTATTTTATTTAAATTATTGGACCCGTGATTTGGAATAATTTGGCAAAAGATTGAATTCAAATCAGCATAATTTAATTATCAATCTTATTTAACTTGATCGTTTTGCACTAATGTTATCTTACCTTGATGATTGATTACATGTAAATTGTAGCGAAAGTTTTTTTTAATGATTGTCTCCGCAGATATTGTTTGTGTCTGGGATAGCGTCTTGGCCACTAGCGGATATTGTAGCGGGTTGGATTCTTGTAATGCTTACCTTAGTACCTGTGGCAGTTTACATGACCTTTTATCTTGTCTTCAAATTTAGAGTTCGGGTATGTATTTTTGGTCGGTAATTACATTATATTCACATTCATTATTAATAACTTAGCGGAGCCATAAAACTTAGGAAACTCACAAATGCACGAAAGCGAACTGTAGAAAATGATTTATATTTTTTTACATTTAAACCATCTTTGAAACACGCATCATATGTACATTCATATTTTGCTAGAATATATCTCCTAAAATATTTGATGATACTTAAGAGAAAAAATAAACAACAAATTTTGAGGCTTCCTACCGTTCGGAAGTCTTTTTTTTACTTATTATTTTCATCCTGAAATTCAAAGCAGCTAATATGTTAAAGAGTTATTGTATAACGATGATTTTTGTTACAGAATATCGTGGGTAATGAGAAATAAATATTTATATTTTATAATGACGTATATATTATATGTTTTAGTTAGAAAAAAATACCTGTTACCGTTTTTGAATTGAAATAAAATAAAAAAATCAGAATGACACCATATTTTATTCACAAAATTTTCATAACACCAATTTGTTACCAAAATAAAAGATTTTATTAGTCATACACACATCCACTTCAACAACTTAGGAATCTGACTATAATGGATAACGCTCTATTGTGTTTCCTTTGATCTTGCATTCGCTTCATCCATTATAACCAGTTGTTTATTTACATTTCAAATAATAGGTTAAACGAAATTATTTTTTCTCTACAAGAGCTGTAATTTGAAAACAATTATTCATTTCGATTTAATATTATCAATTTTAAAATATTTAAAAATACCCTTTTATATAAATAACCGGTCTGGTAATATATTATTATAAATAAATGTCATAATTTTTTTCCACAATAAATTACAGCTATCGTAGTGAATCAATACATTTAGTCATTGGGAAACACTTTTTAATACAGCCTTGGAACTTAAAAACTATTATTAAACATAACTTAAATAATGAACCGCTCATATAAAAATAATGATAAGCATACTGCATGTTTAAAATCTAAGATAGACCGCCGAGTGTTCATTGCAAATATTGTTTTGTATATGAATATTTTTAATCAATTGCACATATTGTTCGAATTTGTAAATCTATTTCGTATAATTTAGTTGTTAAGTCTTTACTTCCATATATTTCATTGCACCGAATATAATCGTCGTTTGAGACTAGATAAAAAAATGTTTTAATTTTACTATTGCGAATGAAAACTAAAACGTCTATTATTCAATTTGATTTAGTCACAACGGGTGCGATGATGACGTTACGCCGTAGCGTAGCGCTGTCATGATAAACTCGTAAACATACGAAACTTATTAAAAAATAGATATATATCTATCTATCTATCATAAACGCGAAGTATTAATTAATGATTCAATAGAAAACAAATATGCTTCATTTTAAACTCTCATCGTTAAAAACAGTGTAAAACGTTAAAAATAAATTAGGATTACATATTTAATAATCGTACAATATCAGAATCAATCCTCATTAATAGTAGACACATATACATCGATTTTTTTTTTGTTTATTATAAATCATTTTTAATGACCCATTATTGGCACAGGAGCATTTAAGGTAATACACAAAAAGCTGCATTCTATAATTAGTAATAAAATTATCTCGTATTCACTCACAGTTGTTCAGACAATAATAACTATATCAGGAACGTTTACTATTCAGTACACAAACTAATTTACATTTCAACAGTTTATTATATCTACACTGAAATTGGAAAAATGTGATAAAAATTGATGCGTTAAATAAACATTTAATGTTATGATTGAAGGTCACGAGCTTGTGACCTGTGGTCTTCGAGCTACGGTCCGCGGTAAGTGGCTGAAGTTGCCCACAGACACTTGCGCGTTATTCGAGACTCAGATAATGGTATGCAATTAGCTCTTGGCTCAAATGCAGCCGTAATAATTCACACGCCTTAAACCACAGAACAGCCAAGTGATGGTAGGAGCAATGAAAATATCTGAACATTATATAACATTAAGATGAAAGGATTTGTATTCAAATAATGTGCAATTTTTTTTAAACAGTTTTTATGGCTTTTAGCTATTCGTTTTGGTCCAAATATTTATTCATAAGTTAATTCGATAAAAAAAAAATTAAAACTCTTTACAGATCGTTTTCATAAGCTGTATCATAATTACAATTTCAAATCAGATATAATTAATTGATACACATAAAGCATACATAAATTCGGCACATTCCAACTCCAGTACATATGGAACAATGAATATCCAAGGCAACTTAGACAAAATCAAAAGGCAGGCCATTGTTACAAGAATATAAGAATATCTTATTCTAAAGTGCTCAATAAAAATTACACACCGGCATTAAGGGGGTTCCCTCGCTCAGTCTTACGCACAAGAGGAGCATTACACATAATGGACTACACTTACTCATTATTTACAAATATATATAAATGTATTCTGCGTTCATTCGCCTTAGTTTGTTTTACTTGAGCAAAACAACTAATCATTACAATATTAATTGTACCTTTTGGTATGTAGAATTTACCTTTTACAAACTTTTAATAATGAAATTGATATTATACTTCCACAATTAAGAAGTACAGGAATTGCATTGTTTAATCAAATATCACAACTTGAGACAGCAGTTAATTTCATTTTTGGTGTAAGCTCCGCTCCTCATTTTTCTTTAAATACATGCAAATAATTCAGTGTCATTCGCAAGGAACGATATTTAACTTAAAATAGATTTGTGCAAAATAACATACATATTATAATAGCTCTACCAGAGAGCTATTTGGTGATTTAATATTATCTTTTGATATTAAAAGAATATGAGCGAAAATTATAATTATGTATAACTGCTATTAGAGCCAAATTCATTCATAATTATTTTTCTAAGGCAGTTCAATTATAGAATATAATTGATCAATGACCCACTTAAATAAATCACACACATTTTTTTTTTTCTTAAATTAAACAAAATTTTATATACTTTTGGCTCAGATTCTCAAACACTAATCATATGTAATGGTGTAAGTTTATATATTTATTAATAATGCCATTACATCACTAACTATACACTATGAGCTACCCATACTCCAAATAAACGAATAACAACAACCAAGTTATACATATAAAAGCTTAGAATGTTAGTCGTATATAACTCTGTATCAGAAAATTATGAAACTAAACCTATATCAATCTTCATTATGATAGTAGTTAAATTGACTAAGTTTAAGACTAAATATTTTTTATTACAATTGGACTTGAACCATATTGTGTTTTAGATAATTTTTTTAACACTTAAGTAAAAAAGCTCTATTTAGTAGCAAACTCAAAAAGTTCCGTTATGATTAATTTGATTCTAGCAAAATATTTCTTTTCAAGGCCTCGATATATCGCCTTCCTAGTAAGTAAAGTTATATACACATTAAAAATGTGCTTCCAACAACATTTATTTGAGATCAGCAATCGCAACAGATCGTAATCAATACATTGTTGATTATTGATCTAAAATGCAGCTACACTCCAAAAGTAGTCACATATAAAACAAAATTAATTTAATAATTAATTGTTAAATACTTGTAAAATTTCCATTCACCCCAACAGGAAATTAAGCACTCATACACAATACAAAAATTTCTTTACCAACAGAAACGATGCATCACGAGTTGATTTTGAATAATATTAAAAACAGACGTCCACAGAGGCCAACGGCGAGATAACATATATTCTATTTAAATTTAACACTTACAATATAACAATATTTACGACTAAACAATCTGTAGTAATTGTCCTTTCACATTCCATATCACAATACCAAGGGCACATCACTCACTGCCTTACTTTCAGTCCATCGAAGCACCGATTCCATAAACTCTAACATTGAACAATCCATTCAAAACCCTTACTTATTAAATTAATCTAGGACGAAATCTTAAGTCCAGTTGTTTCATAATTCATACATTCACATATCCTTTAAAATGCAATCTGGTGTAGAATGCACAATTTGTTTTTATTTTCATTCATTGACACAAAATTAGCATGCATTGGCAGCACAGAAAAATATAATTATAATTTTAGTACAATATAATGCAAAATATAGTCAATATGCAAACTGTTGAATAAAAGCAAAAAGTGCACCTTCTTTCTATTATCACAACAATATTCAATCTTTGTACTTTACATCAATATTGAATTTTTGATGCATGATTGAAAGAATGATGATCAATACAGAACCATGTACGAGGTTATACATTACATTAATTTTTTTTATATTTTTTAAAAATTTATAACAATTCCATATTGTCAAGATCTTAAATCTAAAAAAAGGAGTTGGATAAACATATCAACATGAAATATATTCTATAGAATTATTAATTTACAAATTTTATGTACATTTTAGAAATAAGAAACTTTTTCAATGTTTTTTCTTTTTTCACAATTACAGCCGATAATGACAACCGGTAACTCAAAAAATCTCGACTCGAGTAATATACATGAACAATATTTACATACACGTAATTTTTCCTAATGTTATGACTCGCAAGATATAATTTTATCGAATATATTTTGTGATGAAATATATGCATTGATGAAACAAAATGTTTCTATTTTGCACTCTATACAAAACATTTATTTACAGCTTGTCTTATTTACACTAAATTTAAATAAGAGTAACAGTTTCTTAAAAAGAAAATATACACAACTTAAAAGAGGCAAAGACAAAGTTACTTTCAGTGAAACAAATAACAAAAATTCATGAAATATTTGTGCCAAGAAATAAAAAATAAAATGCAAACTAACAATCCTTTCAATTCAATTTTAAATGTACTTACTATTATTAAATAGAGTGAATTCGTTGTGCAGTAACAAGTCTTTGACAGGCACAGTTAACTTATTATATACACGGGCTCACATTGAAATCACTTCACTGCAACTCTAATATAATATTGTCTGAAAAATTTAGGCCCAAGATATTGATCTTACTCTGGTTTGCCGGGGGGACGATGTGGAACAAGTGTGTCGTGACGACGGTACATTAGAAGGTATGGCATTCGTGGAGGCTTTGGTTTCAATACCTGAGCATCTGTCACTGGTGTCACAGTTGAGTCATCATACCTTGAAATATAATTAATTGATTATTAATAACATTATTTTTTAGTTCCATATTATTTTAAATCAATGAATTTCCTCAGTCAAGTTTGTCTACATATATAGTGATTTATATCACTTTCAGAGACGAAAAATAAGTAACATCATAGTGCATTTTGTGTGAATAAATATAAATATTTTAATAATTATTATGAAATTTTATAGATCAATTAAACAATAACATTAAAGCAATGATAAAATAAATCTCAGGTAAGCATATTTTAAACTAAAATATCAGTATTTGTTTATTTGCTTACCACCTTACAGCTTCGTATTTAAGTCGCAAATCTCATAATTATTGTTAATAATCATTATATTATGTTAATAATTATAAGATTTTTGCAACTTAAATATGAAATGAAATTACTAAATATAGAAATTTATAATTATATATGTTAGATCTCACCTTATCCAACCCGCTTGTCCATGGAAAGTGTCCGTAAGATAATGTCCCTTAACTGCCTCCACTCCTTCATGATAGACAACTGCAAACAGCTTGTAAAGACGTTGCTTAGTCGTATGCTTGGAAGACATTATCTCTGTAAACATTATACTACATTTTAGATATTCTGTATAGAAATGAGTGTGTAATATATAAATCATTTTAGTTACTCAGTCATGTTTGTCCACAATTTAAATATTGTTTTCAGAGACGAAAAATAAATAGCATCATTGTAAAATAAATTGTATAAATAATATATCATATTTAATTTTATCCTTTAATATTTTTAAATGGCTATGTAAGCATTTGAATATGTAGCAATATAACTGTACTTATAAAAAATATATATTGTATACATACTAGGATCAATCTTAAGATCAATAGGGAAGTCAATATTCTTGACGATCTTTGCTGTGTGACCTTCTGCATCCAGTTGGAAGCACTTAAGATGCAGCAGCAACACCACTGGCAGCTGTTCTAAAGAAAGCTGCTGCCAGGCATCAGAGACACCTTCTAGGGTGTCCTTGCCTGCTAAGAGCTCTAAAGCATCTTTAACGGTGTTAGAACGCTGTTAAAAAAAGGAAACAAATTCAAAAACAATTTTAATTTATTTGTGTTTATGTTATTATTATTTCATTGATATAAATTTTGTGTTTGTTGGTGAAGAAAAACGTTTAGAGTAAGTCTTCGTGTGTCAAATTAAATGAAGTATATAAACTAAAGCATAGACAGTTGTCATAGACATGTCCTAATATATGAAAGCACATCTTGGGAATGAATTGATTGCATCGAAACTATTTAATGTTTTAAAAAGTGATCAAATTTGACGAAAAAAAAACTGACTTCTTTCGACGATTGTTCTCAGATTTTATGGAATCGGTGGTAATTTTTACTCTACAATCAATTTATCAATGTTGATATAAAATATAAGATGGAGCGCTGTTGCAGCAGCTCACTAGGCCTCACCTCAATATCGAGTTGCAATGTGAAGAAAGGTTGCACGGCGTCGGTGACGTCGTGGTGCGGGGCGCGGTGCAGCCGCAGGCGCGTGCGGCCGCGGAAGATGTCGGCCACGGGCGTGCGGCGCGCGGCCCAGCGCCGCTCCACCGCGCCGCGGTTGCGCGGGCCCATTACCTGCAGCGCGGACAGAAATTGTCACATGTCCACGTTTTAATGAACAAAATCCCTGATAACCTATTCGTTTCGGAGACACAGACGATCTTGTAAAACTTTAACACTATTTGCTTACCTTCCATTCATCATCATCGTCTTCTTCTTCGGCAGGTTGTTCTTGAGCGACAACACCGTTCTGTCTTCCATTGCTGTCTTTTGGTTCTTCCGGCTCTACTAGTTTAATAAGCTAAAAAAGAACATGTCAAAGTTTACACAGTTTTTTTTTTAAATAAAAGTGTACCTAATTTTCTTTTTAGCACAATTTTTTTTCTAAGTTGACAATTATTGCAGTACGAGTTAACGACAGAAATTTTATGTTTGTGTATGTAAATAAAATTTTCAAGATTTATAGTGTTCAATCAGTGAAGTATGTGGTAATTATATGTATAATCGTTAAATTAATTAATTGTTATATATATATTTCTTAATATTGCTTTGCCTTATTCTTTACCTCAAGCATTTCATCATTTAGCGAGTTGAGCAAACATCCAAGGAATTCTTCGGCGTCCTCTTGTCGGCCTTCTTGGGAACCGGGGAAGGGACGCAGAGCTCTTAGCACACGAAGCCCTGCTGATCCGTCTAGAGGAGGTCCAGCAGGTACTGCAGGGGCTCCTGCTCCAGAGGGTCCGGCTTCACCTCGCCCGCGTCGAGCAGCGCTAGCCAGTGGACTGAACTCATAGCACAGCTCCACCCTGGAAGTAGAGTTTATAAGGATAAGTTTTTAAACAAATTTGAAATAAATGCTATACTCTGTCAAGTAAATATTATTTTTTGTTATTAATGGAGTGGTTAGTTACTTTACTGTTTTGTGGCACATGCTATGTCAGATCAATATACATCATATTACTTACATAGAATCAATTACGGGTGTGCTTGATTTCCCACGACGTGTCTGATATGGAAGTGCTTTTAGCATGTTGTAGAATGGAGGGCAGGCAATTAATGCCTGTAGAATTGCATTTACATAGCAGTAATTGGAGCGGTTCGTCAGACCGCGGGGCAAGAGCGAAACAGGACGATTTTCCAACTGATACTTTGACAAAAATTCTGAAATACAAAAGGTTTAGCTATAGTTTAAATAAATAATTAAATTAAACATTTTAGCAAATAATGAAAGCTGACAGCATTGATAAAAATATAACGAGTCCATGTAAGTAAATTATTAATAAATTTAATATAATATAAAAAATTACTATTTTATAGGTAAAGATATATCTTGGATAATTACCTCCCATTCTGTATGAATTAGGATCATCACTAAAAGGCGATGGTTGAACTGGTACTGTCGGTGAATTTTCTTTTTGAATAGGCACTTCTCGGACCTCGGATGTAGTGGGGGTTGCTGGCTTTGTTGCAGCCGGAGCTGGTGCGTTTACATTGCTCACGGCGTTCACTGATGTTTTCTCAGAATAAGATATAGTAGGCGCTGTCGTTGCTGGTCGTACAGTTGGTATGGCTTTATCTACTACAGAAGTCAGCAATGGAGATGCATCATATGGAGGAACTTTGGCTACTGGTTTTTGAACATTAGTAGCTGCCGGTGGTGTCAAAGTTGTAGGACTGGACGGTTCCTCAAGCGGAACTGTCGAGGGAGAAATTGTAGTGGTTATACTGTTACTTTTGTTAGAAAAAAGGCTAGCCCAAGATTTTCCAGGAGCCGGTTGGGGTTGTGGTTGCACAATTGGTGGGGGAATTGGTTCCCCGCGATTTCTAGGTGTAGGGGGAGGAGGAAAATCAGATGCAGTAGGAGCCGGTGGCGGCAATTGTGGCGCAGGTGGAGGTTCGGGCACTGCAGCTGCTTTTCTTGAATGTGCAAATGGCGATTTGTTTGTCACTATCACTGGTGGCCCTTGAGCGTGAAGAGTAATCGATATTGGCATGGGAGCCTTACTAGGTGGCAAAGGTGGCTCTCGTTTAGGGTGTTCAATCGAAACTGCCTTTTCAATATCTGCATTTTCAGTAGATGGAGAACGATTTGTATTTCCATCACGCTTCTGTCTATTGCCAAAAGGTGCTTTGGGCGTAGAAGCTGATTGTTGTACAGGCACAGCGGTAGGGACAGTAGGTTTGGTTGGTTGCTTATTTCCAGTAGAAAAAGGTGCAGTGGGTACTTTTAGCGCCTTTGCAGGCACCGGGGGTACTTTTGCACTTGCTGTTGGAGTATTTGCATTTATAGCAGGTGTCTGAGGGAATGTTTTTGTCATATTTTGAGCTTGGATAGTTTCTTGAGGTTTATTTTCAGGTATCCAAGCAGGCTTAGTGGGATCTGTCTTAAGAGTTGGTGAAGTCTTTTCAATTGGAGGAGTAGGCTTTGGTGCTATGACCTCAGGTGTACGTTCTTGTTTTGGACTACTCGGTCCCTTACTGATTTTAAGATCTTTTATAGGAAGTGCTTCAACACTGCTTGTAACAGCAGTTGTTGTAGTTATTGCGGGTGGTTTTTGTTCTTGACTTTTTTCAGTTGTAAAATTTTTGTTGTGATTCTGACCCAATACAAAGTTCTTAGCATGTACATTGAACTGGTGTGGAGTAGATTGATGTGGTGGTTGTTGCGGAATAGGTATAGGCGTCGGGTGATGTGGTGGCGGTAGATACATCGGGGGCATATATTCTACAGCACCTTCAACTGGTGGACCATATGGTGGAGCAGCATAGTGTGCACTTGCATAATACGCATCTACTGCTTCTTGTTCCATAACAACTTCTTGCTGATATTCATCCGGTCCTTTGTCACCTGCATCACCCTCAACAGGTATCGGATACTCTTGATAGTATGGTGGATACGCATACGGTCCATACACTAAAGGCTGATACATCGGTAGATGGTACAATGGCGCTCCTTGAGCTTGAGCTGCCGGGTAGTACTGTGAATATGGTACATAATACGGAGGAGGTTGCGGTGGAGGAGGTGAAGGGGCTCGTTTGTTACGACGTTCTCTTCTATGATTTCTGGAATTTCGTTCAACTTGTTGCGGAGGTGGAGGGACGTACTGCGGTTGTGGTGGTTGATAGTACTGACCCATGTATCCATGCACATTGACATTAGCTGTGACCTGGCTCACGTATACATTAGGAGGGCCAACCGGCCACTGATGAGGCGGAGGCGGCGGGTATGCGGGCGGCTGCACGTAGGGCGGCGGAGCGTGTGGCGGCCCTCCGGCACTCCGCTGCGGCGAGTGGGGCGCCATCTCGCACTCGCCGCCCGACAGGCTGTCCAGACTGCTCGACACGGTCGGTGGTCCCACCGTGCTCGATGAACAAGACGAAATATCTATTAACACATAATTTGAAAAAGCTGTGTAAGAACTAATTTCTTAAATATATATTCTTTTAAAATACTATTAATTATAAAATTTCTTAATGAATTTACTTTCAAAATCAGATGCAGAAAAAGTACATTTACATTCAGCAATAGCATCCACAGAGAATTATTAGGTATGTTTTAAGGTTTGTACACTAAGAAATTATATAAAAAAAAATTTCTTACCTACAGCAGGGTCAGTCCAACCGACGGTTGCGATGGTGGCCGCAGTTTCAGGTTTTTTCGCAAAGAGTGCACACTGCAAACTGCTTAGTTCCGCTTCTTTCACATCTGACAAGTCTAGGAACTCATATTCCTGCAACACGCCACAGATTTTCAAAAATGAACTTACATCTAACACGCTTCTTTACATACCACTCTTCTTAATTTTTCTATTTTTCAGACAGTACAAAAATAAAAAGATTTCGAATACGGCTTTATTTTTTCTTCTTGATATAAACTTTTTTTTTTAAATTAAATATAGCATAGAAATCAGTCATTTTAAAAAGTCATCAAATGTCATTGTAAAAAGCATAAAAAGAAAATATTGAAGTATAATTTTATTCTTTGTGTATACTTATACTAGGTTACTATAGAAGTTATAATTTATACTCAAATATTATAAATATATTAGTATAAGCCTAATTACACCATGTTGTATATGATTTCAAGGATTTTTTTTTTTATTTCAAATTTACCAAGTTACGAACATACCAATATGTCATGAGTTTACTACTCATTGCATGTATGTGTATTCGAGTGCATTTGGCTTTTCTGATCATCTGAACATCAACATAAGAAACTCTTGTGTGGTTAAAGCACTAAGCATTTTACTTTGATATATTTTTTATATTTAATATTTATGGATCTTGTTTTATGAATATAATAATATGTAAATATGAATTCTACAAAAGCATGGAAAATTTAAAAATAAATTGTGTTTTTTATTTTAATATATATTGTATAACTAAAAAGAGATTTACCATGCTTAATGGATTTTTAGGCAGATGTATACAATGATTTGCAATTTAAATAAAAAGTAATGATTTGATTATTGCCAAATGGATATTTATATTATCAGAATAAACAAACATTCAATATGGTGTTTTTTTAATTTTATTCAGGCATTTTATTTTAGATTTATAAGTCAACAATTGATTAAATAGTAGTAAAATAGATTAATATGTTCAAATATGCCTTAACAACTTTATAACAAAACAGTTTAAATGAATACAAAATAGGAAAAACTAATGGTTTTCAATTCACTAAAATATATATAATTAGTATATATAAATTTCATATATTCAACTCCATAGCATGTGAAAGTTTGCTTTCAATATAAATAAAAGATTATTCAATCCTTTAATTATATAATTTATTCTGATATATTTTCGCATATTCTGTTAATGTTTTGAACTAGACAGAAAATTTATATATTTTTTAATACATAATGATGAATTGAATGAGAATATAAAATATTTGTGTAAAAATTAAAGGTATTATAATAAATTAGTGTGTTTGCCCAGTGATTGAAATCTTTACTAATATTATAAATATGAAAGTGAGTTTGTTTGTTACATTTCACATCTTAACTACTGAACTGATCATCATGAAATTTTGCATCCACATTATCAGGGGTACAGAATAGGACAAAGGGTACCTAATACTTCCCCCTTCTCACGCAGGCGAAGCCATGGAATGAAACTAGTTTAAGCATAATAATCATTATTGAAAATTTTAAGGACAACATATGTTAATATGCATGTCTCCAACATTGACAAACAAGGAGAGAAAGAAACTATAAAAACAAATGACTAAGATAGGGTAATATTTTAGGATTTAAACAACTTCAAGAGTCAGTACTCCTTTTTTCGGGCAATGTTTATGTATAAGTTTTAAAAACATTGAAAATGCCTGAGTTGCCAAATAAAAAAATAGGGGAATATTAAATGATAAGAGATTATTTTAGTGTGCACTCCTTAGGAATGAAAACCTGTTATTATTATTATATTTCTATCCAATATTGAAAATTGTAAGCAACCTTTAAATTTTGACAAAAAATCCTGCTAAATTTCTTTAGCTAGTTTTTATCAGGTCTGAGTAATTCCAGGTAGCTTAGCAGTAGCTTTTTCATTTAACAATCAGTAAGTAAATAAATGCTTATACATATTTAATATGGAATTTTTGATTCGGAAATTGGATTTCCATATTTGGAATATGACAAAGCTATTTTTTTACACTTTACTTATACTTGCACATGTATAAATAAAATAAACATTCAACTTTGTGCAATAAAAAAATAATACATTAGGAACTGAGAAAGTATATAAAATATTTTTTACTTTCAAGACCTTGAACCACTAAAGAGAGTTATGAAAAACCAAATTTGAGCTGTGTTTGGTTTTTCAATTATTGAAGAAATATGCAAGTTGAGAAAGATTCATTATCAAATAGTTATATATAAAGAATATTTTTTATTATGAAAGCTAAGTAGGAAGATATTCATATTTTGAGTAATTTATACTAATTCATTTGTTGAATACAGTATAAATATTACATATGCGATCTTTTAGAACACATGTTTATTATGAATCTCAGATTAAAAAAAACCTTATTTAAACCATATTATTTTTAAGATATGTAAGTTTACAGTAAAAAACTTACATATCTTAAAAATAATGTAATGTAAGTTTTAATTGAATTTTAATGTCAAAACATAAATTATGTACTTGAAATTGAATAATTGTATTACAGTTTTGTCGGGTTGTATTTCAGTAGTATTCTGAGTTTGCCTAATTCACTAATATTGTTTGTGGTGAACAAAAAACATTTATCATAGCAAAAGTGTCATATTTACTAAGCTAATAATATGTGGTGTTCATTTCCTAAAATAAGAAACAATGTTTTAGAATATTCTGTAATGCATACAATGTATTAAGTTTCTTTGAAGTTGGGATGATAAGATTTTATTTGATACATTGTCTTATCATCTGTATAATATATAAATATTTTTAGCAAATTATTTATCAGAACAATTACTTTTATTATATATTATTCCATAGCATATAATGAAAATTTCAACACATTAACCAATAAATGACTAGATTTACTGCATATATGTTTATAGAATAAAGTAATAACTTTCATTATATGTCAACATTTTCTAGCTATATTGAACTTATACCACTTGGAGTAATGGAGTATTACATACTTTTATGACTTCCACATATACATAGACGAGTAGAGAACATTGAGAAAATTAACCTTGATACGTGATGCAAAAAGGACGGTAATGACAATATACTGAACATTGGACCTCATTACACTTGTCAAATTTATAGGTTATATACATCCTATTATATATATAACTACATATTAAGCGTAATAAAATAATATACATATTGTAGAAAAGCAACATTCTATCCAGCATAAAATATTATGCAATTGGGTCGATACTGACCAAATAACAACAACAAATCCATCTATGCACATGTGGTTTGTCAAGTCATGTAATACGATGCAATGCAAAAGTGAAATTGACATACCTAGAACCAATGTTTATTTAATCGCTTCCATCTCAATCCCTCTAAAGCATGATTATCAGCTCTCGTCTATATCTATTTTTTTCTCGTTAAAACTTAAAGCCGACAAATGTGCGGAACATTTGCGAGGACTATAAGATGGCGTAACAACGCTCGGTTGCCGGGTGCAATGTATTGACAAATCAACAAACTTTGACTCTTATTGCATAAATTCGAATTCAGACCCCATCTACATAATGAAAACTATTAGCACTTACCTCCCACGTGCACACAAATTCTGGAAAGAGATATTTTTTCTAATGTAATGGCCAGTTTCAATATCACCAAAAC
Organism: Nymphalis io; assembly: GCF_905147045.1. NCBI lineage: Eukaryota > Metazoa > Arthropoda > Insecta > Lepidoptera > Nymphalidae > Nymphalis > Nymphalis io. The sequence continues at coordinate 8,884,248 of NC_065903.1, forward strand.
AAGAAACAAAAGCCAAACAAATTTTTTTTAGAATACTGCAACTATGTTATCCTTACCGTTTTCATCAAATCCATGGCCTTTTACAGAACACCATTACGAATAATATCTTGGTAAATATTACATATGCAAAGTAACTGCGGCGTTGCGGAATAAAAATCTTAGAACTGGATCGACGTCGAGGCCATGCACTCACCAACACATAACAGGATGTGACGAAACCCGCGCCATTTTCAACTTAGGTTGTGTAGCCAATAGTATTGCTGATTTTGGCTCATAGGCAATGAAAGAGCTACATTTAATTGAATGTTGTCATTCTGAAGCGGATATTCATAGAGTATATCCACAGAGTACATGACAACTACGTTTTAGATTTTATTTTTGGTTGTCATTTTCATTTTATAAAAGTAAATGCTTTATATACTACTTTTTGTACTTTTAATATAATATTATAAATTAAAAATATTTAATGAATGATAATTTAACATGAAAATTGTAATGTATAAAAATAATTTGATTGTTCTTACTAGTAATAAAAATGTTGTATAATATTTTTAATAATATTTTATGGTAATACATAGACCGCAAAACTTAAATTTGAAATTCCAGAGAACTTTAAAGTTAAGCCGATTATAGACTAGCAGTACCAAACGCTACTGTGGTACCACTTTTTCGTTATGGATCAAAACATTATGAAATTGAGTTCTTTCTGAGAATTAAATTTGACATTTATGGTTTTCAGTTCTAAGTGGTTGAAGGCTAGTAAGTGTAACGAACACCTTTTAAGTGGTTACATTTTTTTATATAATAGTAAATTCGAATATTGTAACGAGCGAACAAATTATAAGTAAGTTCATTGTGAAATGCAGTAAATAGTAATAAAAGTCGATGATATGAACGATGATAAAACATATAACCTAAACTGTTTGTATGCATGACAAATGATCTTATATGTAAAGCAATTAAAAATTAACTAAAATAATACTCGTAATTAAATAAGACAATTGATACTCTATTAGTATATTTTTATTAATTTTATAGTATCATGTCTTATATAACCGTCTGAAGATCCATTTTTGGCCGAGGCTGAAGTTGATTATATATGTGACAGTTCCAAATTGAATGAGAACATCGATAATTTTAATACAGTTTTTTTTCTTGCAATTTTAGGCAATTTACTTTTAATCAGTTGTGACAACTTTGTCAGTATAATAATATATTATATAGTGACACTATGCACAAAAAAACTATTTTATTTCTGAACAAGAACTAATCAAAGTTATTTAGTATTTATTTATGTAGTTTCTTGAAATTGTTATTGAACCCACATTTAATAAGAGAATACAAATCGATTTAAAGTGAACTTGTGGACTTTCATATTAAATGGTAAAATTATCGACCTCTGAGTTGCCAGAGGACTTGAATGGTGAAATTCACTAGAATTTTCTGCCATTTGCCAGGTCACCTAGAGGGATGACCTTTAAAAATGTATAACAAAATATCTGGTACTAAAATGACGTTTGCCCTGCTATGCTCGTCCAGTGGGAGACTACGTAAAATTCTAGACTAAGAGTATGGCAGGACGGTGGATTGGGCTTCTTGGTCCAATTTAATGGCGGCTGTTCTTTTGATTTCAACTCATTGAAGTTATGACTGCATGAAGGCACAATGACACGTTGTATATAATATAAAATTAGTTGTATTTATTTAAGAATATGTTGTTATTTAATTTATGGAAAAGATTAAATACTGAGTATATTGCTGTTTTTTTTTGGTAAACTGTTGATCGTTTTACATTTAAGTAATCCTTCCTTTTTCTATCTTACTTAACTCATTTTATGATAGCAATGAAGAGTTTTAGTGAGCGCCGAATGTCTTACTCTTGCCCGCATGAACTTAAGCCTATAAGAGTTAAGATAAACTAAAAGTCCATCATAACATACATAGCAAATTATTAAAGTTTTATTATCTGACCCAAAATAGAAATCAGCTATATAAAAATCTTTGGGCATTTCATATTTATCTGACGTCACATCGCATTATATCGGCCGACGGATGAAATGACCCTGTAAATACGTGCGTCACCCTCACCTGCCTACGATCTCAAATATTCTATTAGAGAGCCTCTTATCTTAACAAATATTGTCCTGTTTGGTCAAGGCGCCTAATTCGGCTGCTACGTGATGCGGTGTAGATTATTTTTCATATAAGACTTTTCTTAAATGTTTGTTTAGTATTATTTTACACTTTGTATCCCAATTTATTACTTTCAATAATTATACTATACTATGTACAGACTATTCAGTTTTCTTTGATGAAAATCAGTTGAATTTTATTATTTTGTAAAAGCTTATTAAAATAATATTATGACTTTTAATTTTAAATGTATGTAACGTTCATTGAAGTAAATAAAAAAAAAACTAACAGAACATTTTTGCAATTAAAAAATATAATGAAACTTATATTTGGTGGTGATTTAATCGAAACTTCGAATCGATTTACAAAATGCAGTTTTGTGTAAATATTTGAATATAACTAACTACCTATTTATTAGCAATTTAAACATTAGCTGTTAACATAATCATCCTGAATGAAGATCGCTTTACGAAATATTGAATCCAAAAGAGCTTACAATAAATTCCAAATTTTTGCCGTGGTTGGTAGATACTTGCCTTTCACGCCGAAGGTTGTGCGTTCAATTCCCACCCAAGACAGACATTTGTGTGCATGAACATGTCTGTTTGTCCTGAGTCTGGGTATAATTATCCATATAAGTATGTATTTGCAAAAGAAAAGTAGTATATGTAGTATATTAGTTGTCTGGTTTCCATAGTACAAGCTCAGCTTAGCTTGGGATCAGATGGCCGTGTGTGCATAATGTCCAAGGATATTTATTTAACTATTCTATTAGTTAAAAACCAAATTTTTGCCGTGGTTGGTAGATACTTGCCTTTCACGCCGAAGGTTGTGGGTTCAATTCCCACCCAAGACAGACATTTCTGTGCATGAACATGTCTGTTTGTCCTGAGTCTGGGTGTAATTATCTATATAAGTATGTATTTACAAAAGAAAAGTAGTATATGTAGTATATCAGTTGTTTGGTTTCCATAGTACAAGCTCAGCTTAGCTTGGGATCAGATGGCCGTGTGTGAATAATGTCCCAGGATATTTATTTAACTATTCCATTAATTTTTAAATGACAATAATTATTTTGTTATAAAGCCATCTTGTTATTATACTATAAATAATATATTAATGTTGACTCTGCCATATTGTATTGTACCTTGAATAAACAGTTGATCTAGAACTTCATATGAACATTATATTTGCAAAGTAAACAAATATATGGGTTATATTCTAGTACATTATTCATATTTATACTACATTTGTTCAATGTGTTGGATTTCTATACGTTATAAAGAGGCATGCGTGAAATATTTGTTTTATTTCCGATATTTGACTGTCTTAACTATTGTATCTGTTTAGTCTAACCACAGGATAATGACAAATAAACAATTTTGACATTGAATCAACGCGATATCATTTTAAGAATACACGAATCAATTACTAAAAATCGGTTGTCAACATTTCACGGGCGTGTAATGAAATGAGTTATTATAGAATAGCACTACTGGAATAATCTATAATATTCATTAGGGATTCGCAAAAAATTGCGTTTTGAATGTTTATGTAATTAGTATCGGAACTTTAAAAGTAAAATTGAAGTGGATATAAGTAGTCAAGTGGAACAATGTTGTATTATAAATACATATATATTAAAGAAATGTTTGTAATGCATAATATAGCAGAGATATTAGCAAATCGCACGGCATATTTAAATCTAAATTATGTTTATATCTTATTTTTCGATTTGAATATACTATATTTACGTAGCGAAATATTCAGTTTTGGTGAATTTACCACTAATCAAAAGTAGATTCGATTCTGGCGAGTTATAATAATATCAAGTTCATATGTTCTGTTGTCCTGATTTATTACATCGCACGGCCAACATTAAAAGCCATGATATTGTTTATGAGCAAATGTTATAATGCAACCGGCATCAATTTAAGCGTGATTTAACCATAGTATTTGATTCCGTTAATTGCAAATTTAAATTTGAATGGTATATATGTAAATAAATAATAATAATAAATAAATAAATACATTATACTATATAACTTTAGTTTCCGCCAGCCGCCATTATTGGTGGGTGGGTTCAAGGTTTTACATTATATCGTTTTATGTACCTCAGACAACGTATGCAAAATTGCATGCTGATCTGTTAAGTATAAACAAAGACACTTTTGTATTTATAATATTAAGTAAAGCTTACAATAACGACTTCAGTTATATATGTTGATTATTTTCTATGCTCCATGTAAAGCTTAAAATGTCAATATTAAATATCGCATATTAAACATATCTCATAAACGAATTTCCTATTTCTATTTTATATATTGGTTCGATATATTTCTTTAGCTTATAAACCAGTCTTTAGTTTCCATTGAGTGCATACATGAGTAGGAATCTATGCAAATTTTACTGCTATTTGAAAGCTGAAAGCAATGTAGATTGGAAATGTATCGAAACAAATTCTCTGAGAGCTTCTCTACAATTTAGACGAATGCGCTTTGTGTTTCAAGATTGCTCAATTTAATACTCTAAAAGAAATAAAGTTTCCTAAGGAAATAAGATAAATATAAGAACAAATATTTTTGTACAGATTTCGCTTATAATTAAAATTAAATTTATTTTAAAAAGGATTAATATCTAATAAAAGTTACGTATTCTAATTATTTCTACGCCATCCCCTCATCAAAAGGAGAGGAGGCCTTAGCCTAGCTGCAATTGGACGTTTACAGGCTTACTTGCATACAAATAGAAGTAAAGTATTTACTTAATTTAATTAATTTATCATTTTTAAGACCTACAATTCAGTTAAGTTTCATATTATTTAAAGAAGTGATATTATTGTTCTAGTTCTTACTTTTCGGCTATCAATAAATCATTTTTTATTTTATTTATTTAAGGGAAACAACAGCATGATACGAAATATGTTGACATTAAAAATACAATATACAGACAATAAAGCCAACTACTGTTTTCCGTTGAACTATGCAAACCTAATAATAGTTAACAGAAGTGGCAACACACAGTTTTGAAAAATAAAATGAAATTTATTTTTAATAATATTTTTTGTTATTTTTAAATACTAATTAATAATTATATTCCCAATAATAATTATTATGATGTCTTGTGTGTGAATTCATAACATATAATAATTGAAGTTTCTTCGAAGCTTTCGTGAAGCACCGGCTTCGCTCAGGAGATTGTGTGGCAGGTGTGGCAGTTGGAATAAAAGGATTTAAAATATAAAAGGTGCTTTTTTATTGAAAATATATTCGAACTATTCACAGCACTTGTTTGTAAACAATATTTATCCGGGGTGAATATGAACAAATATTCTACTCGAGAGCAAGCTACTGTGCTCTAGACTATTTTAGAAATTTCTAGATATATATATATATATATATATATATATATATATATATATATATAATAGGTAATGCTTTATATGATCTACTGTACAAGTCTAGAATGATGTAGGTATAATATATTTAAATATAATATTTATAGGACATTCATTCTTTAAGTCAAAACTATTAATGAAATGTCTCTGGAACGACTGTTTTTTTAATATCATGTATTTTTGTCGTTCACACTCATTCAGACAGACGTAATAACTAAAGTTATTATGCTTGATGTCTAAGTTAGTTTTAATTATCATCCACACCTTTAATCGAGAGGTTTTTAGGGTATTAAATTTCCCTCTTAATTTCTCCAAACAATTTTGCACTAAGATATCTCTTTGATAAAATTTCTACAAAGCCGTTGCTCGGTACACAATTCGTACCTTTCGTTTAATTAAAACGAGAGAAGAATTGGTATATTATGTTGCCAGTTAACAAATATTAATATGTCATTAACATTTTATATCAAAATTCTGTATGAGTTATATTAACAAATAACAAACTTTAAAATCATGGTAGACAAGAACAAAAATGTATTTTGAATAGGATTTGAGTAAAATCCGTTCTTAGTGAGTGTCTCGGTCGGAAATGGAATAACTGTTACATGTTTCAAATCAATCAGGCGGATTGTTTAGGAGATCTCGTGATGGGTGGTATTTCGCTTATTTATATATAGGTGTGGTTGAAATTTGCGACGGTTTTATTAGTGAAGGGTAAATGTCCTTAGACAGTGTGTGACCGAGAGGTGTATTTTCAATTTTTTTCTTTATCTGCATCGGTAGTACCACTACTTATATATTTACTAAACGTATGTAAAAAAAACGTATGTAAAGTATGAAAAAATAAGTATAGAATAAAAAAATCAATACAATCCAAAATAAGGATAGTATTTTATAATTGTTTTTTTTTAATCTAGTCAGTATTGACCAATAGCTCGTTTATGCTATGAACATTTCAATTTTGAAATTGATATAATTAAAATCACATTAACTATTCTACGGCATCGAGCCATTAAATTTCGTGTAATTTAATTCATCTTTTAGCACATTTTAAGTAAGTTCGTGGGCGTTAAGATTATAAACGACCTTTTAGTATAACAGCTTACTTTCGTTACTAAGTAGCACTTTCATATTACAAAAATGAATTATTTAATACATTTAAGTTTACTTTGTTTATACTTATGCAGCATGAGTCATTTTACCAACTTTATAATGCATCTCATCCTCAGCGGTAAAGGAAAATATTGTGAAGAAACTAGATTTTGTATCGAATGAAAACCTGCCACGTTTATTATCTTATTTTATTGTATGCGCCAAAATGAGTGAATGTGTTGAAATAAACTTACAACCCTCATTTCAATGGGAAAGGAGGCTTTGCCCAGTACCATAGTTAAACTACTAATCTTTATTAACATTTTATTTAGAAAATCGTTGTTGATTATACTATACGTACCACGGTAATGGAACAGTAATGTTTACGTTACTTTGAAACCGCGAGTTAATATAAATAAACAATGTCAATATGACATTAACATAATAACAATTATAGATAAACTATTTTATAAATAACTTATTCCAGACTTTCACTGTTCATCACAAATCGTTATAAAATCGTTTAGCAATTATCTCTTAATAATTCTTAAACCCGATCTCACTAAGCTGTGACATTTACAGATGTTTCAAATTAACACATTTAAATACCTGCTCATTATCCTTCAATTAATAATGTTCTAAAATGTAAATTTTTCGATCTATGAATTCATGATCTATGAATTCATGTATAGTATTGAATCTGTTTTGAGATTATATATTTAATTTAATTTCATAATTTTTTTTAAATAACATTGATTTACTTTGATGACAAAAACTAAATATTTTTACAGATCAAACTTAATAAGGATTAAATGTTGGCAAGAAAACTAGCAACATTTCCCCGTTGACTCAATTTCGATTCTCTGTGTGAGAAATAAACCAGCCCTCCTGTCACCAGTTGAGACAAAGAGACTATTTATGTACTTATAATATTTCAAAGACCAAGTTGTTCAACTCCATTTGAAAATTATTTTTTTGCGCTCTTGTTATCTTTATTATTTACAGATAATTACAAATTTGATTGAGTTTGCAGTATTTTCATAAAATTTATTGTGATATAAGTACGCCGTAAATATTTATTACTTTTTTTGAATATAATTTTATATTTTTATTAATAACAATAAAGAGTACATTAATTTAAATTTTCTTGCAGAGTAAACTTACTTTGATTAATATTTATGTAGGCAATAAAAATATTTTTTTGTATAAAATGTGTTTAATTCTACCAAACAAATCAACAGTTACAAATATTAAAAAAAAATAAGTGTAGACTGCATGACTGGGCAGAAATCAGTGATTATTTTTTCTTCTACTGAAAATACCAATATAAAAATTCGCAGGTCTTTGTGTGCTCACTCTGCAGTGGCTTCGGCCTCCTTTAGCTTCTCTCTTAAATTTTGTATTGCTAGTTTCTTGCGTGTGCTTTACTAAAATTGTATGAATAATAACATTCATATAATTTTTAAACTTTCTGTGCGTTCCCAAATGGGTGTTTACCTTTTCAAGGACTTGTACCTAGACTTATGAGAAGAATACAACATATTAATCATTTATTTCGTTAGTAATGTTTATTTTTTCACTTCACGACATTTTTTATCACTAAAAAACGCAAATAAAATTCAACTGCAACACAAACTGACTGGTATTATATTATTATGTAATAAGCTATTATTTCTTAATATTTTGGACATATTTTTGTTTATTACCTTAACTATGTCGGTATTCGTATTTTTAAAGTTTTGTTTTGAATAGGAATATTTCACTTTTTAGGAATTACATGAACTAATTCCTTCCGCCCCCTTTTACTATCGAACGGCTAGGCAAACGCGACCAAAGCGCCATAGATACACAGTGGAAATTCCCCGCCTACGTACGAAGCGCTTTGAATCCACATTCATGATTCGCACTGCGAAACTGTGGAAAGCTTTGCCTTAGTCCGTATTTCCTGCTAGGTACAACGTTAGTGTCTTTAAATCCAGGGTGAACAGTTTTTTTTAGGCAAGCGTGCTACATCTTAGACCGTGTCGATGCTTAAGATCAGGCAAGTCAACGGTCAAACAATTGCCTATTTAGTGTAAAAAAAGACTAGATCTTGCGAGAAATGGAGTAAATTTAAAATTATTAAAATGCGTAATGAGAAAGGACTTCAATCAAAGAAAATTTAAACAGATATCAATTCGATGCTTGAGTCTAGTTTCAACTGAGTAATAATTAAAACTCGTTCTAAAATAAGATTCATGCTTGAACTTTGATCTGTACCTAAAACCAGTTTTGGATGAGTCACTTTCTGTAATACGGGCCTAAGTGTCATAAAAATACTAATAAATACATCAATAAAGGTTTTTTAAATAATATAAAAACAGACTTCCAAAATTTTGAATCTACACTTTAAATAAAAACTATACAATGCCAATGAAATTAAGATGAGACCACTTTCGAGCTATACTAAACCCATCGCAAACATAATCATTTAAATCAGTTCATAAAAAAAAGTCATTATTAGTATTAAGACAGACATTATAATATATGGTTGAAGTTGGTAAATTGTTAATTCACAATTTAAATAAAAATAACAATAATATCTTTACTGGCAATAAAAGATTATTAAATTTTAAAATAAAACCTATATTCAAGATGTAATCAATAAGAATGATTAATCTTTATTGCCTTGAAGCAAAATAGATACATTGTAATAAATATAATACATTATTAAAATAGCAATACGATAAAACCACCGAACCACAAACATCAAATTTTCTCCGATATATTCGATTTATACCCTTTTTGATTGGATTTAAGCTCAATCTTTGACCAGTAACTGAATTTGTTGACACTGAGAAAAAAAAGGTAAAAAAAGGTAAAAATAAATTAATATAATTAAACTTTGAAAAAATAACTGAAAAAATAGAGTTATATTCGTTTACAGCGTATTTATTATACATTAAATTCGACATGACGTTTATCTTATAGTATAAATATCGTACTGGTGATTTAAGGTAATTAAATTAAATTGTTATTTGTTATGTTCATAGTATTATGTTCGTGCTATATGAAATCTTGGAGCTATAGCTATAAAGGATGTTATTAGTAAAATAGGAATACGTACTGTATAGCTTTAATAATGTTCTCCAGATAGATATCGGCCACGGTTGCCAATCTCAAGAGAGATTAGCTAACTACGCAGGAGATATTTTAGTGTACAAGTGTGTGCGCAAACACAGGTGCACTCTCTATTCCCTAACTCTCATAATTCGATGGGACGGCAATCCGACACGATCGAAAAGAGTTCAGGCGCAGGACCAACGGCTTTACGTGCTTTCCGAGGCATGGGAGTGTCCACACTTCCAACTTCCAGACTCCGGGCTGCTACTGAGAATTTTCTGACAGAAAAACATAATAACTTTTTATTGGCCCGACCTGTGAATTGAACCCAGGACCTCCGCGTCTGCGGCCATTAGACCAACGAGGCAGTCAATATATTTAAAACAATACTAAATAAACATTAATTATAATATGATTAATTAATTAATTTAAATATGAGATACGAAAATTAAAGATTTGTAACACCAAATTTCGACTTCGCAAAGTCCATTTATCCTACCTGAGGCAGGCTATTATTCTAAATAAAACTTGGCCTAGAGGGAAATCCGCTCCTGGAAGTGCTGTCTCTTGCCGATTCTTTGCTGTAAAATCTACATCAAAAACCCGGTGAAATGAAGATTCAAAACTGTAACTAGAGGTACATAACATCACAGTTCCTAAGGTTGGTGGCGCATTTGCTCGTCCGCCTGCCTATAACCTAAAAAAAAACGTTTTTGTTTTAAGCGTCATATTGAAACTAACTGAGTTCTTATATGATAATTGCTAAAACACCTTGACAACTCTATGTGTGGTAAAGTTTGTTCAACCTACATAATCTCTATGTGTATAATATGAATATATACAAGTATACATATGCAAAATAAATAATGTTAAAATATTGCAAAAAATTTCAACTTTTTCATACTTAATTCCTAATATTATGCACGAAGTTAGTTACAAGCTAAGTTATTAAGTAAGCTTATATTGTATAAAATAAGGCTTTAATATATTTTTTGTATGATGATATTATACCATTGCGAACCCAATTCCAGCTCTTTTAGCTAATTAAAACGTTATGAAGATATTAATCTACATTATATTAAATGATTTACTCGGCTATTACGCCAGCAAAGATTAATCTTAAAAAAAAAACTATATTATTTAATTAACGAAACAAGCAATACTTTGTACAGTTTGTCCCTAAAATTCCATGTTATTCGTAGTAAAATATCTGCTCAATTGAGTTATAACATTTTACTTTAATAAATAGATACATTTATTTACTTAAAAATATTTACGATAATTAAAGTTTTAACACAAATAAACATTAAAATTGCATGAGGTGCAACAGGCACTTTTTTTTTTTGTTTAAAAATTGTAATTTTAAGTTTTAAGTTTGGGTGCAATAAAGTGTCAAAATAAATAAATAAAATAAATAAATAAAAATGCTACTATACAAATCATAACCTCGTGGAATGGTGGCAAGAATGCCAGTAGTCCTTTTGAATCGCAATTCCGATCCTCTGGGCGAAGAATGAACCAGCCCTTCTGTCACCAGTAGAGGCTATAGGACGAGGCGTTATATTTTTTACTATTACCCCATTCATATAAGTTTTTGCACTATTACCCCAATATTTCACCTGCAAATGGAACAAAAATATAATTTCACTGGTGGTAGGGCTTTGTGCAAGCTCGTCTGGGTAGGTACCACCCACTCATCAGATATTCTACCGCAAAACAGCAATACTTGATATTGTTGTGTTCCGGTTTGAAGGGTGAGTGAGCCAGTGTAATTACAGGCACAAGGGACATAAAATCTTAGTTCCCAAGGTTGGTGGCGCATTGGATATGTAAGCGATGGTTGACATTTCTTACAATGCCAATGTCTAAGAGCGTTGGTGACCACTTACCATCAGGTGGCCCATATGCTCGTCCGCCTTCCTTTTCTATAAAAAAAAAAAAAATTTGTAATACAGTATGATCTTAAAACTCTCTGTCAGACACTTTGTCAATAGGTTTGTTTATACTCGTACGTATTCTCATGATATTGGTGAAATAATTTAACCTAGCGTTTATAGACGAGTCTTAAAGCTATTATTCAAAAGTATATATGCCTTTTTGTGTACAAAGTACAAAGTTAAGACAAAATCTTTAATCTATATAAAAATTGGCACAGTTCAGTTTGTCAACCGATTATTATTTTTTAGTTTGGTATCTATTGATAGGTAATATTATAATAATAATTTGGTAAGAAAAAGAATTTACGAAATATGTTAGATTATAAAATATGTTTTACTCAAATTTTCAATAATGATTGTGTTCGACACCCGTAAATATAGAAGCTAACACTTGCAAAACTCTACCACCGGTTTAAAATACTGTAGTCTTGGAAATAATGGTTGGAAATAATGGATTTATTATAAGTTCTATTAATTTTATACTAAACATAATTATGGTTTCAACTAAAACAAATAAGATTGTATTTCTATTATTAGTGACCTGGAGGCGATCGTTCATTCCCAAAGTGTTATCATCTACAAAGTCGTAGTAGTATAATATTTAATATTTATTATCCGTGTCAAAATATTCTATACATAATTATCTTGAAAAAACCCGAAGTCCCTACATGCTGAGCACACGTACAAAATCAGGCCTGATAGAGACAGTAACTACTCTATATACATTATATAAAAGGCAATGTTCTGAATGACTGACGCACAACTTCAACTAAACATAGACGGCCTTATTTATAAACTTTGTTCAGCGGGTGATTAGTTAAACAATGATGTATCTTGTTCTTTCGAATGTCAAATCAATAATGACAGAAAGAGACAATTCATTGTAAAGCCCTGCTCCCTTTTTTAATATCTTCAATCTTATCTGATTTGTTGTAGTATCACAAGACTTTACATGCTTTTAACGTACAGCAATATTTTATCACCAACTCCCTAATTCCGGGTTTCTATTGACAATTTCCCGAACCAAAAATATGGGAATTGAAGTCTTTAAAGGTGACCACTATATCAACGAGGAGATTCGTAAAGACGTAGGCTCCTTGAGGAATCTTAAGTTATATCGGTTCGAAAAAATGTTAGCAAAAGCTTCACAAGTGGTTGTGTGAGGTAGATAATGCTTTTATAATCATGGTTGATGGTCATGGTTCGTTTATTAAGAAAGGCTAAGTAACAAAACAATGAACGTGCAGCAAACTCGCAAACTGTACGGGGTTAGAATTAACTCGTAATAAATCAAGCATATATATACAATAACAAACACAGTAATATAATGTATTCTCAATAAATATATAACATTTTGTTAAGATTTCTTTGTGTCAAAAAAGCAAACTGAAAGACAAGTCATAATCATTTGGCTGTAATTGTGTGAAACAAATTAGCTAATTATTTCATAGCTTTTGCAATGGCCAACACCCGCCAACCAACTGTTAATCCCAAAGCATATTTATTACATAAGAAATTATGATTACATATTGTTATAAACTAATAAAACAATTAATATTGTTTATAACACTAGGGTGATAATCATTATGATAAAATACTATATATAAAGAAAATACTCAAATAGAAAATAATATTTAATTATTTTATTACAGACACTAAAATGAACGGTCTGTTTTCTGAGTATTTGATATGAATTACTGCTAGAATAAGATAAAATCAAAACAAATGAAGCTCGTGTAACCTTTTCGTTGACAAAAAACACTCCAAGTCGGAATTCTATTCTGGTCTCCATCAAGATTCGTGATAGACCATTCAATTTGCTCACAATTATGTTCGCTGTTTATCTTGGACCTCATGAAGTGTAATTTTCTTTGCATTCAGTAAATATTATTGTTTTATTTTATTATAGTTAAAATACAATATACGTATCCTTATTTTTTTTGTTAAGTGCATATTTTGGTTTTCGCATTTATTTAATTTTTTTTTAAATTGTAAAATAGATTTTCGGGTTACATATTTATTTTATATTTATTTCTTTCGTGACTGTCATCGTATTTGATATAAATAGATGAGTAAACTTATTCTTATGGCATTAATAAAATTAACTTTACAAATGAGGTTTGTATACATACATATGTACCTAGAGATACTCAGAAGTGAAACAATATGGCTAATTTTCACGTAACATTATTTTATTGGCTCCATGAAGCAGTAAATGCAAATGATTTAAAAGGCGTAATAAAAGTCGCGTAATCTCTGTAGTTCGTTTTTTATGTTGCATATACCTACCTACCTACGCGACACTTAGTTAATAGGTATTTATGACCGAGTTAGTTTTCGGAAGAATTAACAATTATAGACATTTTATTTTCTATATTCTATTACTAATACTTAAAAACGGAATTGAAAAATAACGAAAATACAGCAAATTAATCATGTAACTTTTATTAATTTCGAAGATACATTGCTAGTTCTAGAAAGTTTATATTTATTTTGTATGGATCTAAAAGATCAATGACAGTGACATATCTAAATATTTTTAGTAATTCTTTCCAAGCCAGAAATATATGCGGCATGCTTGTTTTGTTAATGATAAAAAGGATTCTGCAATAATTCATCACAAAACGGCTTACTCAAATTAATATTTTCTTATATCTCATTACGTTGGCGTAGAAAGTTAATCAAAGACCTAAGATTAAATTAACTCTTAGAATATATTTAACAATGTAAGGTTCATGAGCTTGAAAAATAATAATGAATAAAGCTTATAAATCCGCACATGATAATATTAGATGGTAAAAGAGCTTTTAATAAATATTTATTGATATTCATACAGGATATGAATTTAATTGTATGTGATTATTAACTGAATATTTTAATGGAGAAGATGATCTATTAAGATTCTTACCAGTTCTTCTAGATGTTAATTTTAGAGTCAGTGGTTTAGTTTAATTTATCTCGTAAAAGGACGACTCTAATCCTATTTGAATTTTATTTTGAAGTATAGTTTTGATTTTATATTATTTGGTTCATTAATTTTGATGATACCGATTATTCGGTATTCAGTATTTGATAATTTTTCATGTATTGGTACAATGTAATTCATACTGTTAGAAAGTTCACTGGTGGTAGGGCTTTGTGCAAGCTCGTCTGGGTAGGTACCACCCACTCATCAGATATTCTACCGCAAAAAAGCAGTACTTGTTATTGTTGTGTTCCGGTTTGAAGAGTGAGTAAGCCAGTGTAATTACAGGCACAAGGGATATAACATCTTAGTTCCCAAGGTTGGTGGCGCATTGGCTATGTAAGCGATGGTTGAAATTTCTTACAATGCCATTGTCTAAGGGCGTTTGGTGACCACTTACCATCAGGTGGCCCATATGCTCGTCCGCCTTCCTATTTTATATAAAAAAGTGGATTTGGCATGATTATAGTGCGGCCGTCTATCTGCCTGACTTTATCCTCCTTTGAAATGATTTTACTGATGACTCGGTTTTCTACTACACTTGACTTCACTGAACAGGCAGGTTTTTTATAGGTTGGCAGACTGCTAATTGACCGCCTGTGTAAGTGTTCACCCATAATAATTGACTATAAAAAATATGAAGCAATTTAATTGTCTTTGGCGAACCAAACACAAATAAAAAAACACAAACACTAGTTGCTGAACGTTTGTTGTATAAATAGTCATTAAATAAACTTGCTTTGGAAATTGTCAGTGACCTAATAACGCTGAATAGAGTTAAGTTTTCCGTTGGCACGTACGTTCGTAAGAAGAAAATAGATATATAAATATTCTAGTATAGTGCAGATTAAGTTTCACAAATAAATATAGATTATTTTTTGATATTATGTTAACGAAAAACAAGACTATATTTTTTTGTGTTGATGGTAAAGACTTGTAAAAAAAAATAACGCTTACAAGTAAGAATTATATTTAAGGTATTAGTATGACCGAATATTCGCAAGAGCAAACATATTTAAAAGTGTATTTCAATAAGAATTATTAGTACTGAGGACATATGTATTTTTTTAATTTTATCATTCACAAATAATATGGTATGGTACAAAAGACGAACTTAACGAAATTTAGGCATACTCTGCGCTATTTATCTAGGGTTAATAAAGAGTTAAGATTCATCTCGTGTTTTTAATTCATCTCGTGCTTAACGGTGAAGGAAAACATCGTGAGGAAACCTGTCTAATTTCATTGAAATTCTGCCACATGTGTATTCTACCAACCCGCATTGGAACAGCGTGGTGGAATAAGCTCCAAACCTTCTCCTCAAAAGGGAGAGGAGGCCTTAGCCCAGCAGTGGGACATTAACAGGCTGTTACTGTTACTGTTTACTGTAATAAAGAGTCAATATTTATGCTGAGATAAAAATATAAATATATATAAGCTAATGAAAAATAATAATTTAAAAATACTGTATAAATTGTGATCGTTTGGAGTAATGGTAATAATGCTAACAGAATGTTTCGTTGAATCGAAATTCAGATTCTCAGGGCAAAACTTGGTCACTAAAAATGAGTTCAAATATTATTTTAAAACTTACAGGTTATATAAAAGTCGGTTTTACTCATAAATTATTATCAGATGATTAGTTAAACAAAGTTTTGTCTTCTACTTTCGAATGATAAATCAATGATGACAGAAAGAGGAAAACAGTGTTTCACCGAATACCCGCTTAAGAACGTAATTGTCATAAATTTAAATTATAGACTTGAAAATTAAATTACCGTTTTTGGTTTATTATTAATAATAACAACAATTTTTACTAAACGTTTGTATGTGTGTACGTTTACGTGGCCAATTGGCCACCTGGTGATAAGTGATCACCGCCGCCCATTGACATGACACGGTAAAAAATTTTTATTGTATCACTGAACTCCCGCTTAACAACGTAAGTAAGGTTGAATATTAGCTAAGAACGTGTTAAATGGTCTTAAAGATTGAAACTGACGTACGACGAAAATTTTAAATGTACATTGTACTGTATTTTATTCACAATTTTGAGAAGCTGTAGTGTGTACGTATGTATTGGGTGTAACTTAGTATATATAATATAGCTGTAAGACTATATAATTAGCGACTTCATAATTATACAAACAATATCATTGCACCATTCGTGTGTTTCAATACTCGCTTTCCTACATGGCGACCCTGCCAGGATTCGAACCTCAGTTGTATAATAGGAAATTGAAATATAACATATCTAACTATTTTTCTTTGATCGAAGGTGATAAACGCCAAGGGACGTTGCTTTAGCTTTCAAATTCGGATAATTCTTTATCGGAATGAAGGAACATTTCGCTTTTCGATGACATTACGCTTCCATTCGTTAAATGATGCTTATTATGATCATTAATTTTTCTTTTTTGGGTATAAAGGTAAATGATCAAATAGGTCTTCTGCTGGTAAAGTCTGAACCTGAGAACTTACTTGCAAAAGTTTCTCTTGTACTCACACACATACAAGCGTGTTTTTATACGATAAAATGTTTATACAAGTATGTTGTGTTTAGTGTAGGAGGAACATTACCGTTTATGGAAATAAAATAATAAATAATCTATATATAAAGTAGTATTTCCATATGTATTGTTACAAAATGGAACATTGTTAAAGAAAGAAGAGCTTAACTTTTGTGAAGTGCACTCGCTGATAAATACATATTCTTATAAAGCAGCAAAAGGCAATATTATTTTATAGAAAAGTGGTTATACAGAAAATCGTTATATTTAAAACCCAGAAAAATAAAAAATATCTCGCTAGAGACGCACATTCTGCGGGTGCACTAATAAAATATGGTAGAAATAGAAAGTGGATTAAAGACATGAACTATTTCTTATCGAATACAAATTCCTCTATGTCTGGCTATTTCCATAATTATATACATATATTCATAATTTAAATTTAAACTTGTAAAAATTTAAATCATCAAAAAAAGAAAGATAGTATTAAATATAAATTTAATAAATCTGTACAGACTCCCCCCAACTGTAAATGATAGTTAAAAATATAATATATTTAGATTAAAAGTAAAAGACTAGTCGACCTATACTCCCAGCGAATATTTGCTTGGCTTCTTGTTTCATCCCGGACGTCTTTTTCATTTCGACTTACATTTTTTCCTCTTTTAATTAAGCTGAATTGTCAAATTACTTGCTGTGAAGGTTTAAACCTATAGACTGCTATATCTAATGATTTGATTTCTAATCGGCTTTAATAAAATAAATCCAAAGGAATATAAATCACATATTAGGTGTATATTTAGGTTATAGGTAGGCGGACGGGAAAATGGGCCAATGTTAAGTGGTCACTACCGTCCATAGACATTAGCGATTTAATAAATATTAACCATTCCTTATATCGCCAATGCATCAACAATCTTGGAAATGAAGGTGTCCCTTGTGCCCGTATTTACGCTGGCTCAATTATCCTTCAAAACGGAACGCAAAAGTATTGAGTATTGATATTTAGCGGTAGAATATTAATGAGTCTTTAATTTAAATTACCTGATGAGTGGGTGGTAATTATTCAGACGGACTTGCACAAATCCCTCTTGAAATATCTAGAACGTACGTCTCGATAGTTGTTTCTTAATAACGTATAAAAGCATTAACCTCTTATATTACCAACTGGTACGATCCTCGAAACTTCAAGACTTTGAAACGGAATATCGAATATCTTACTGTTGCTTTACATAGATTAAAGATAAGAAGATTGTCTATTTATTTTAGGGGTTTTATGACATATTATTTGACAAATAAAGCAAATAAGTAGCCTTTTTAAACCTTACAGTTAATCTTATTAAACTAACATACGAGTATCAATTTATAATTTACCCTAATAACTAAATAAAAGTACAAAGAGCTTATATTTATCTGTGTACATTTTTTTATTATTTTATTATTTATTCAACAAACGTAGGTGTTTAAAAATTGTACATGGAAAATAGTTAGCGGAGTTAATGTCATTGTTTTATAATTAAGAAAGAATTTTAATTAAGCACCTTTGCCGTATCATAATAATTCAAAGTATTATTTTAATAAAATAGTTAAAGAATAAAATCCCTTTAATAATAGTGCCTTGAACAATACGCATATTTGCTTGTAAAAAGATCAAAAGACTTTTCATATAAATAATATTATTTTAATAATAAATCCTACATATTCTTTTGAGTTTACTTGCTAAATCATTATTTGTGTTGTTGGATTTGCATTTAATATACTTTTTTTTTAAATGTTGTGTTTATTTGTATTATACATCATAATATATTTGATTGAATTATACATCATATATTTTTATTTCTAATAGGTAGAAATGTTAACCACCTGATCGTATGTGGTTTATACTTGTTATTATTGATGTAAAAAATACCAATTATCATTCCTTATATCGCCAATGCGCTATCAACCTTGAAAACAAATATGTTATGATCTTTGTACCTGTTACACTAACTCACTAAACCTTCAAATCAGAACACAACATCAGCAAGTATTGCTATTAAGCAGCAGTGCAGTGTGCTGTGCTGTGCAGTACAGCAGTGTAAGCAGTGGATGGTACCTATTCAGATGGGCTGTCACAATGCTCTCTCAATAAGTAAAATATTTAATAAATATCAAGTATTTAAAAATTAAGAAGTTTTCCAGTTTTGAATACGAACTTGCATCTTTTATAATAAAATTATTCAAATACTATTTGTAATACTATACCTTTCCCAATTAATAATTTTAAAAATATGTCAAAGAAAATTTTATTAAATAAGATCTTTTTACTTAATAAAGGATTATAAATAAAATAAAAATAGTATGGAATTAGTATACGATTTCCATGCAGGATAAATAATAGTTCAATTGTATTTAATTATCTATTTATATTGATTGTCGAAAAAGAGTAACTACTGAATTTCTTACCGGTTCTTCTCGGTAGAATCGACATCCGAACCGGTGGTAGCTTTAAATTTAATCTTGGAAAATGACAAAATTGCTCGCAATAACCTATTCGAAATGAAGTATTTTTTGATTTCGAATAGAAATGAAGTATTTTTTAATTGGACTCGATATTTTTATTTCATGAATTCGACAATTTTAAATGATTTCCTTAATAGAAAAATTAAACATGCACAGAATAATAACTTAATGTATATCTTCAAAGACTGCTTGGTTTTGATCAAATATTTACTGTAATAAAATATTCCTTTTAAGTCAGTAATTCTCTCCACTATAAAAGAATGCATAATTTCATTAAATACGAGTAAAAACTTAAACGTGTACATAGTGTTACTTTTTTCTTCATTAATTTTCTTAAATTAATTCATTTCTTTCTAAATAAACCGAATAGATTCTTGCTTTGTGTAATATTTCCTGTATTGCTATAATTGCTATCTGCTAAGTGCATCTCAGTAACATGCATTTTAATGATACATATGATCCTGCATTTATATATATTTCTTTTGTAAAATAATTTGTGTTAAATTTATAAGATTTTGTTTATCTTATGTATTTAATTATACTTAACAAGGACGCCTATATTTATATGTGAGAGATTGTGCGTTATTTATGTGTTGTTTTGCATAATATAAGCTTCCGGTATAAAATATTAAGCACAATAACTATTCTAATTTTTTTTTAAATAAATTAAATGAATATTTTGTATAAATTTTAACTTACGTACTAGCTGTATCGTAGCACGCTGTAGGCCGTGGCCTACGCACGCCTACGCTGGGCGCGGTATGCAAGAGACCAACCGCTACGTACTCGCGTTACTATATAACGGACCACACTGGCCCGCCTAGGCCATTCCGGGTTGAACCACTACGCGCCTCACGCGAACTGTCAGTGAAGTGCCCGTTACATTACGAAACTTGCAGGTAAGTTCGTCTAAGTTAAGGGACTTCATAGATTTTGATAGGGTTTATTTATCTTCGTGATAAGTAACAGACGTAGAAAAAAAGTTTCATAAGGAATTTAATGATGCGATATTTTTTTGGACTTAATTTAGGAAACTAATTGTAGGGTTAAAAAAATATTGGAGACATAAATATAAAACTTACAAGCATACAACGTAAAAATAAATATAAAACAAATAAATGTTAAATCCTCGTAACAACGAACTAACTTTCAAAATATTAACGCATATTATAAATTATAGTGGCAATAGAGGTATATATTGTAATGTAAAAAGTTATTTTTAATTTACCAGACCGATGTATGCATCGAGGGTGCTTGCTGACCTATGTGATGCGATCCACATATAAAATCCTTCAACGGCTATTTCATCAATAGCTATCAAAAAAGTCGATAAAATCACTTATTTTTATTTATTATATGCAACTACTATCAAGACAGAGAAAAATATGAGCCTTATTAATTGACGTAAATTAAATATATTAAATTATTTGAGTAGATGTATACAATAAAACTATTGCAAGTACTGAATGTATCATGTGATTTTTTTATTATTTTTTTTTACTTCTTTTAAATTTAAGCTCATACCGTTTACTAATTCAAACATAAACTTCAGGAAGACGGAGAGTCACATAAAATATACCAAAAAAAAAAAATTATATAAGAAATCATTTAATCAAAGTTATGATTACATTTATTTTAATTTATATAATTATCTCTTATAATTATTAAGAAGATAGATCTAAATTTGTGGTGATTATTCGCGTCAGAAATTTATATATGTACAAATCTAGTACAACTCAGAGTACAAAGTACTTTTTAAAAATAAAAAGCATTCAAAAGTTCATTCTATACTCATATATAGAGAATCTTTAAGTTGTATAAAGCATAATTAAACCTTTGGCATTAAGAAAGGGGTAAGAGCTGTCGATAATATATAAATAAATTAAGTATAAAAAAAACACGTTTGCTATCTTAAAAAAAAACTGATAAATTATTAACAAAAGAAGTTTAGAGCCCATAACGTAATATTAATTAATTAAATATTACATTAAACTATTATATATTCGCCAAGAAATAACATCAACTAGGATTAATTGCTTTCTTATCGTTCTAATACCAGTCAGTAAATAAGTTAATATAAACAAAATTATGAGAACAATTCAAACACTGTCCATTACATTTGAATTATTGAATGAAATTATCTTAATTTAAACAGTCTTATAAGTACTTTTGAGCATCGTCGGAATGCAGATTATAATATTCTTACAAAACACTATTTTTATAATTTTCTAATAAGAATAAATCAAATCTTAATAATTTCTAAGCCTTCAAAATTGCTTTATTAAATTGTAAATATTATATGTCGTTTATCGTATGGAAATATTAATTAGTAAATCGTATATGAAAGCTGCTAAAATAAAAAAGTGAGCAAATAAAATATACTCACCTAAATTAAATTTACAAAAATTAGAACCTTTCGTTTCAATCTAGTCTTATATCAAATTACTAATCCTCTTTTCATGTAAATAGAGAAAATGGTCCGAAACATTTCATATTGGATTTCATGAAATTCTAAGTGTAGATTAAAAGATTTGTTTAAAGGCAAGCATCCACATTAGTCGGAATAAGTTCTACAAATATATCTTGAAAACCGAAATGTTTCACGAGAAAATCTCAGCAATAAATTGAAGGGTTTTGTTTTTTTTAGAAGACGATAAACACTTTAAGAACTTTTTCGTCTCGTAGACGAAATTTATTTATCTGTGCTCTACCCTAATACATTGAAAATAAATAATACTGACTTCAACCAATGTTTGCTAAGCTCATTGAGTAGTATCGAATAATACGCATAGCTTAACATTTTTAAAGTCAGGATTGATAAAACAAAAATAATGTGGAATCATTATTATTTTCGTAGTCTGCTTTAATAATTTAATATTAAATTAAAAAGAATATATATATATTAAGCATACATAATAACGTCACATTACCTGTAAAAATATTTGGCCACAAAGTCTATAATATAAGCAAATTCTGCATCATTAACTTCTTATTTTTAAAATTATTATTATTAATTATAAATATATAAAAGGAATATATTATAACATGTATATATAAATGATAATCTATATGATTATATTATAAAGTATTAGAAAAGTGTGCCCTATTGCTGCACTAAGGGATACTGTAGAACGGTGTTCCTTAAGAAGATTTGGACACCGCCCCAATGCTTATACACATCCGAAAATGCAGGTTTCCTTAAAAATATTTTACACCATCGAGCTGAATTACAAGCACAAATTAAGCACATGAAATTCAGTGGTGATTTTTTGCGAATTTGAAATTACAATCTTCGGTTAATATTCATATGTTCTAAAGACAGGTCAATTTTGCCTCGGTGATATTCACGCACAACACTAAAAATTATATTGAAAACAAACAATTTTTTTCATCTTTACTTCGGTAATTTTATGGCCTTAAATAACAACAAAAGCGTTGTTCAAATTAATGTTTAATTATAAAATCTGATTTATCGCATCGCAATTTTAGGAACTAAACCGTTTTGTTAATTGACTGCTGCTCTGCGCGGCTTACCAGCGTTAAGCGTTAATGTTCCACACCCGTCGGTCGTAGCGTGTGTATAGTTAATGAACAGCCTATCTAACGCCTTTTTTTATCTGTTTGGCAGTTCTTATATAAGCAAATTTAAGCAAACAATAAAAATATCTCCTTAACTTCGTGTAATAGTATAATTTTTACATCGATATGTTGTGGCAAGTTAACAAAGAGCAGTTTATTCAGTTAAAAAAAAACAAATGTATAAAAACGTTAGTAGTAAAGCCTAAGCTAGCTAGCTTTTATGTTAACGCTAATACTCTGAATTGACTGACAGGCAGTTCATAAGGCCGTAGATATCGTCAATTTTTAAACGTTAATTATTATCATTATAACATATTCACATTAAGAATACAAAGGATAATAATTTTAAAAAAATGTTACTATGTCTAAATATAATTTTTCATATAGAATAAAATTAATACGATAACAAACTCAATAATTTCGCCTTATCATTTGTTTTACTTATTAATTAATATAATTCCAAGTATTACGGCTTAAAAATATATTTTCTTCTGATGTATACTATCTTTAATTTATTTCTTTTTATCTTAGCCTAAGCTCTTGAGAAATACGAAAAAGATTGATAAATTATATAATTGTATTATAATTAAATTATATTTTGAGATATTTTGAATAGAAGAACGTATCAAAAAATAATTTTAGTAGTCTCTGAACGGTTGATTTTGGTATCAAACTACTTATTCTTTGAATATAAAAAAACTAATATGGATTTATAAAAAAAATAGTATCACCACACATATCAGTCATCCACACAAGGATAACCCCAAAATATATTACTAATATAATTATACGCCAGTTTCTGATGACGGTATTATTTCATATTATGAAAAAAGTCCATTCTGCGGCGTCTTTCTGTCTAACGCGATAGAAACGAAAACCAAATGGATTTTGATATGATTTTCACTAATGGATGGAATCATTCGTGAGGAAGATTTAGGTGTATAGTTAATTAACGTTTTGTTTGTAAATTAGCAATATGACGATGATTGTTGAAAAGAATTATGATGCCGGAAGAAATCATGCTGACTGGGAACTTTAGTGGCGTGCACCATGTAAACCAATATATAATAATATGTATTACGATATAAGTGTATTTCAATCTCAAAAAATATCTTATAGTTTATTAGCAATCTAATAAAATAACCATAATAGGTTTATTTAATAAGTAGAACTAATAAAATACTTTTTATAAAATAAATATCATGCCAATCTAAAAATATATTTAATAAATATTTTTTACAATTAAGGTACTTATGGCTTAAAACATTTTAACGCATGAATGAGTTTACCTGTAAACGGAAAATCGTTCTGGTTCTATTAAGGATTAACAATGGAGATAAAAATAATTTTACAATCAGATCATCGACGTGGAATAAACTGCTTACAATAAAAAGGGAATGCGTTAATAGGATTTCTTACTGAAGAACTACACAAAAGTTAGATCCTTAAAAATTTCAGAACTCTATATTTTTA
Organism: Nymphalis io; assembly: GCF_905147045.1. Lineage (NCBI taxonomy): Eukaryota > Metazoa > Arthropoda > Insecta > Lepidoptera > Nymphalidae > Nymphalis > Nymphalis io. The sequence goes on from NC_065903.1 coordinate 8,908,938, forward strand.
ATTAACGTTTAAGTAAAATACTGGTGGTAGAGCTTTGTGCAAGCTCGTCTGGGTAGGTACCACCCACTCATCAGATATTCTACCGCAAAACAGCAGTACTTGATATTGTTATGTTCCGGTTTGAAGGGTGAGTGAGCCAGTGTAATTACAGGCACAAGGGACATAACATCTTAGTTCCCAAGGTTGGTGGCGCATTGGTGATGTAAGCGATGGTTAACAATTCTTACAATGCCAATGTCTAAGGGCGTTTGGTGACTACTTACCATCAGGTGGCCCATATGATCGTCCGCCTTCCTATTCTATAAAAAAAAAATGTCACGGTTGAAGATTGCAACGATATTATGTTACGTTCGAGTGAAATACTTATGACGCTAACAAATTTTATTTCTGTTACGACTTAACCGTTTATTTTTTAAGATTAAGTATAAAAAAATAAATTTAGAAAATTTATGAGTATGAATATGAACATTTGAACGTGAACAATTTTAAGTGTTTCATTTATACGAAGCGCAATTCAAAAAGTCAGTAAACAGAGATAATACAAATTCAAGTACAAAGGTTAATTCGTTCAAAGTGAAAATGTAGTCACGGTCCAAACTCATCATATCAGATAGTCGAAAACTTGTTTTTAAAACGCTCTGTAGTTCAAAATTTCACGAGCTTCGTTGTGAATTTGTTTTATTTTTAACTTCGTTGCTTTCGCTTATGCTCTGAATTAACTGGCCGTGTCTTAAGAAATATATCTTTAATAAAGTAATAGAGCAGAACTAATTAACCTTCAATAAATAGAGAAATTTTTCCATTTACTCCTACGTGCTAATATAAAAGTTAAAATAAAAATAAAAATTTGATGTGTTAAAATAAAAATACCTAATGTTATAAGGCATTACAAAGTACTCTTGATCGAACGGCGGCTACTCTAAAAGAATAGCTATTTATGTATAGGATATTATAGCGTATTAATATGGGTGTAAACTTTTTTATATATCTCAATACATCGTCCAATTAAACGGCAACAGATGCAACTACTTACTTAATTATACTGGTGGTAAGGTTTTGTGCAATCTAGTCTCGGTAGTCTCCGGGCCTCTCATGGGATTTTCTCTACAATAAATTTAATAATTTTTGTTGGCCCTACTTGGGATTTTAATGTAAGACCTCGACCTGCACTATATATACTACTACTGTGATTACAAAAATAAAGACGTAGATTAAAACTTTTGCAATTCTTAAGATCGTCGTTTTAACACAATGTTTATCATATTATGGTCACATAGAAGAACTCGTTGAAACTTGTAGAGCTCTCTGACAATATAAAGCGTGTAAGTTATTGAGTTTTAACGTAAAACGGAGTAGGAGACCATTCCAGTTTCTAACAAAAATAACCTGGAAGATATATTAACGTCTTGACATCGCGCGTTTAGTTCGTCTCGAGGACTTTATAAAAGTATTCGCCTGTATGAAAAGCTTTTATGTGAAATCTAACTCACGACACTGAGAATGTGTAAATAGAAATGTGAGGTGAATATAACAAATGATTGTTTTAAAAATATTTCAAACATTCGATATTATGTGTGACAGCGGGGGCGAAGTGTTAGGAACCCTATGTCCTTTCCTGTACCCCGGCATACAGGTTGTATGCAATATTTCATGATGATCGGTTGAATAGTTACAACGTGAAAGCGTAACATACAAACAAACAGACTCACTTTCATATTAATAATGATTTCTTAAAATAAATTATAGGAACATTATGCTATCAAATATTTTGAAATGCATATATCAAAGTATTTTACAGCATTTTTTGTACATGAAAAATCCAAAAATTCACATTTTTCGATAGCATAAATCTGAAATGTATAAAACGATATCAGATACTATCTCCATGACAAAGAAAAATCATAAATATTCCTCTAGTGTGAGGTATTATACGTGATACGACATCACGTGAATATTCAAACGTTTGGTTTGGTAAAAGAAGAAAATATTTAAATATTTATAGATTTCCAAAAAAACTTTTACAATGTACAATTTCAAAATTTATACACTTTTATCATATTCAACTTTAATTGTAACGACTCATTGCAATACTTATAATAAATTTAATGCACATATTGTTATCAAAATCACTGTAACAACTTATTTTGTTGTTCTAATTGATAAATAAATATATTTATTTTTTCATAAATATAATTAATCACATTTATTAATTTAAAACCTCTTTATTTTTTAAGAAAACAAATACATATTTAAAAAAAAATATATATATGGTATATTTTTTATTATAAGTTTTTAATTATTTTGTCTATTTATAAGAAATTAAATTGGGTGTTAACTTAGTAATTAAATAAGTAATAATATACCACTTTTTGCAAATTGTTTAAATGTCAATTCTTTTATTGTTATTAATAAATATGTATATTATAATTAATAAATATATTTTTAAATTTCACCTTTTAACAAATAATGGATGCTGAGTTGGTTCATTTAAAAAGAGAATGATACAGCGTTTGTATCAAAAGGTAATTAATGGGAGCTTCTTCATTACGTTATTAACAACTGACGGATTTTGCAACAGAGCTAAGTAAATATCAGACACGGCAGCGTATATATTATAATTATTATTTAGTTAACTATGTCAATTTCAAATCAATATAAGATTAAGACTTTGTTGAAATAATCTGCTTCCATTAAGCTCGAAAACTAAATAGCAAGATAATAGATTATTCATCATACAGTATATTATTAATTATAATATGTAAATGTTGATCAATTTAGTTACTCTGTCTTCTGGGATATCATTACCTGCAGTGCTATATTTTAAAAACTCACTTCATATATCATATATCGTTAAATATTGAAAACGGACTTATTGCGTTATGCTATTTTGCTGCATATATATATATATATATATTTTATAGAGAATAGGAAGGCTAATGGTAAGTGCTCACCAACGCCCATAGACATGACATGGCATTGTAAGAAATGTTAACCATCGCTTACATCACCAATGCGCCACCAACCTTGGGAACTAAGATGTTATGTCCTTTGTGCCTGTAATTACACTGGCTCACTCACCCTTCAAATCGGAACACAACAACCAAGTACTGCTGTTTTGCGGTAGAATATCTGATGAGTGGGTGGTACCTACCGAGAACAGCTTGTACAAAGTTCTACCACCAGTAAAATTAAATATTATAGTTGTTGTGGTCAATGTCGTATATTACTTTTGGATATTTGACAATCCTGTTCTGCAGTGAATTTCGGGTTTGTCTTACATAACTGTAATAGTCTTTTAATAAAATCAGGTTGCCTTAATGCTGAATTTTTTAATTTCATTTGATTTTGGCAACAATTAGCTTTCGTATGATACGATGAGCAGACAAAAATTTTTTTTATTAGACGAAAAATGTGTTATTCAACATAATTAATTAAAATTCAAATTTTTAATATAAGGTCACGATAAGTGATTTATAATATTATTTATGATTGTAATACTTTGTTCAATCATTGTTTAAATAAAATAAAAAAAGAGATTTTTTTTAAAACTTTTAAAGTAAATGTCTATAAAGATAAATATTTCTAGTGAAAACAGTATTTGTGACCGTCGTAACGCTACAGGTGGTTTATGTACGTCCATTTTATAAGCGGCAGAGTTGTATTTTTCTTCGTATTTAATTAATTTGACCTAACAGATTTTATTAGAAACCTTGTAAAGTTAACTAGATTTTTTAATGAAACTAATGGGATTAACCGTGGTATTAGGATTTTTAACGAGATAACTTATGAAGGGAAAGATTTAATGAAAACGTTTCGACTGAAAAAAAGACGATCTCAAATTATTACTCATATTTTATTTTATATTTTAATGCCATTTGTAATATTGTTAAAAGTTATCATGCTTAATTATTTTTGTGAGGAATCGACTTAAATATTAAAAGGTATACTTTATTCAACTAGGTTAGAAGTAATTTTGAATCGTCATTTAATAATTTTATTATTTAAATTCAATAGACTCTAAACAAGAAACCGTCAAATGAGTTATAAAGCATTTACGTTTTTTTCTTATAAATAAAAAGATAAGAATAAAAAACAAATACTTTTCGGTAGCAACAATTTAAAATGTATAAAATACACAATATAAACCGCACTGCTGTACATATTAAGCTAATAAATCAAAGTTCTATTGTTTATGGAATATGTAGTTAAACAATAATTATATTAAGATTGATATATGGCTCACTCACCCTTCAAATCGGAACACAACAATACCAAGTACTGCTGTTTTGCGGCAGAATATCTGATGAGTGGGTGGTACCTACCCAGACGAGCTTGTACAAAGTTCTACCACCAGAACAGGATTGTCAAATATCAAAAAGTAATATACGACATTGACCATAATAACTATAATATTTAATTTTACTGGTGGTAGAACTTTGATTATTTTACTCACATCTGGAGTGAGGCCATCGAGAAACACGGGGAGGCACTTGCTGTTTCTTTGGATATCTCGAAAGCGTTTGATAGGGTTTGGCATGATGGCCTTATCAGCAAGATTCCTGCATATAGCCTGCCTGCTAGCCTGTGTGCGTGGATTTCAGACTTCCTGAGTTTCCTGACTTTCCTTCGTTACGAGTAGTGGTTGATGGCCACTCGTCGGATCAAATGGCTATCAATGCCTGTGTTCCCCAGGGGTCAGTGCTCTCGGCGACACTATTTCTGCTGCACATTAATGATCTGCTGATGCCCGGTATCCATGGGTACGCAAATAATTGCACAGTCGTCGAGAGTTACAAGTCCAACACGCGAGCTAGTGAGGCCCAAATCCAGGCTCAGAGAGAGGCCATGGTAGAGCGCCTGAGCGTGACCCTCAAGGCAGTGTCGGATTGGGGCGATGCCAATTTGGTCATGTTCAATGCATCCAAGACGCAGGCGTGTTTATTTTCTGCCCAAAAAGAGGGAATTCCAGCTACCTCCCTCTTTCCGAAATGTGTCTGTACCTGTAACTGACCATCTTGACATTCTTGGCATTACTCTCACGTCGACTCTAAATTTCGGCTCTTTTATTGAGTCCAAAGCCTAAATAGGCGCTCGAAAACTTGGTATCCTCTCCAAAGTGAGACGTTACTTTACTCCAGAACAACTGCTAAGCTTATATAAAGCACAAGTGAGGTCATGCATGGAGTACTGCTCTCACCTTTGGGATGGCTCTGCCAAGAACCACCTTCAGGCACTAGAGTTGATTGAGAGGCATGCCAGAAGGCTGATAGGAGACGACACAAGTCCAAAGTCTTGAACATCGACGTGTGGTTGCATCACTCTCAATCTTCTATCGGATACATTTCGGAGAATGTGCTCAGGAATTACATGAACTGATTCCTCCAGCCCCTTTTTACTATCGAATGGCCAGGCAAACGCGACCAAAGCGCCATAGGTATACAGTGAAAATTCCCCGCCTACGTACGAATACCTTTTGAATCCACATTCATCATTCGCACTGCGAAACTATGGAATGCTTTGCCTGAGTCCGTATTTCCTGATAGCTACAATGTTGGTGTCTTCAAGTCCAGAGTAAACAGGTTTCTTATAGGTAAGCATGCTACATCCTAGACCGTGTCGATGCTTAACATCAGGCATGTCAACGGTCCAACGCTGGCCTATTAATTATAAAAAAAAAGAAAAGATTATTAATAGTACTAGAAGCTCAATTAGCAATTGGTCGTTCAGCAACGAATACGGTGATTAACAATCAGAGCGTTGCAAAATTTCATTTCCAAGGGTTGGATGTAATTGCGTCATGTAGGTACGTTTGTTTAGTCTTTGAAACATGATGAGTATGCGTCTATTGCTTCTCTATGAAATTTCGCTTACCATGACGTGTCGTGTTCACATTCAAATATCTCTGTAAGTAGAGTAATAGAGTTTTGTAACTTTTCTCTTCATTTGTGTTAGCATGTTCTCTTTAGTCGCATTGGGAAAATTTATTACTAACTTATTTAACTATTGTATAGTGTGCAACAGGTATTCGTAGATGGTTGCTAGATAAATTAATTAATTTCCTATTACTAAGATTTTTGTGTCTGCATTCTATCTATTTAACAAAGAAAAACACACACTTACACACACCAGACAAAGGTTTTTTTTTGAGAACTCTTTGTTACTTTCTATAAATTCGTACTATTTCTCACTCTTATACAGTTCTGTCAGTTGACTTTACATGGAATTATTCACATTGTGTTATACGTACCGCTTGCCTAAATTCACTGATTAAAAATTCTGTATAATATTGTTAGGCACATAATGCTTTAAGTTTATTCTGCGATATTTAAGGTATGTATAAATATAACAAACAAAGTTGTGATGAATCAAGACTCCTAAAGGCAACAAGTTGAATTAACTTATTTTTTATAAATTAACATTTTTTCCACATATATCATTATTAAAAAAAAAAATTGTCACCTACTCATAGGGAGAGGAGGCCTTAGGACAGTAGAATATTTAAGGGCTTACTTTTTACTTCAAGCTAATTAACTTTACTCACATGTATTTTATTTTCATTTCAAACATAACGTATAACGAATAACACCATCTACTTAGTAGTTACTATGTATCGAAAGGCCGAAGCAAATATCTCTGAATTCCTAAGCAAATTTCAAATTAGTTGTGAATTATTTACCATCTCAAAAGCAAATATTTATTGGTATTTAATCTTCGGCCTGAAACTTACCCCGAATTATTAAGCTTTAATATAAATAATATAGGCTTATTTGTATAATATAATCCTTTTTAGCCCCCAATGTTTGTCAACTATGCAATATTATGCGGATTAATTTATTATTTAATGAGTGAAACAAAATTAGAAAAATAATAATTTTGCGATTAATGATTTTATTTGAGTGTCTGTCTGAACGTGATAAACTCCAAACTACTGAACAAATTTTGATACGGTTTAATAGGTTATACTTATTTAATAGGTGTACTTTGTACACATTGTACCAATAGTTTTTTGCCGGCACAACCTTGGGTTTGAACCCGAGGGCTCTGCGGCTTAAATATCTAGGTACTAAACCAACGAGGCAATCATGTGACTGTAAGAATATGATGATACATAAACACTACATACCAGTAAACAAACAGATGAAATTTCCTGTTGGCAACACTAAACTAGAACTAGTTTAATGTTGCCAGCTCTCATGATTTATTATGAACATAAGTATCTTCAATCAAATAAAGCGTATGCTTACATAAATGCAGCTTCTAAACTAAAATACCCGTTTCATTAGTTTTCGTTATGTTTTAAATTTCAACTGGTTTTTTTTTTGAGAAATGTATTAATTTGCTTAAATGGGATATAAATATGAAATAGTGTCCTTGTTTGTTCTCTTTATAAGAAAAAGCAGAGATGAAGCAACCTAGCTGCTTTGTAAAATAGTTCAACATGTATACCATGTACCATTAAACGTCGCTTGCGATGTGATGCATGGTTGATTATTATATTTGGAGCTTCTTCCACCAATTTTAGGTTTCTTCGCGACATGGTTTTTTTACGCCAAGAATCATGTGAATAATTATAAACAAAAATTTGTACATGATTACGTATTGGCTTAGATTTGAACCGTTCCATTAGTTGTACCCACTAAGCGATCTCGGTACCTTTACATTTTAATTTGTACTACATTTTATCATTTCTCATCATGTAAAAATAATATAAGCCGAGATGGTCTAGTGGTTAGAAAGCGTTAATCTTAACCGATGATCGTGGGTTCAAACCCGGATAAGCACCACTGAATTTTCATGTGCTTAATTTGTGATTATAATTCATTTCGTGCTTGACGGTGAAGGACAACATCGTGAGGAAACCTGCATGTGTCTAATTTCATTGAAATTATGTCACATGTGTATTCTACCAACCCGCATTGGAGCAGCGTAGTGGAATAAGCTCTAAACCTTCTCCTCAAATAGGGAGAGGAGGCCTTAGCCCAGCAGTGGGACATTAACAGGCTATTACTGTACTGTACTGTAAAAATAATATTTATAAGCATACAGCGCTGGTGTATGTGAAGAACATTTTTATTTAAATTCTAAATTTCTCTAGCAAAGCTTTAAAGTTTACATTTTTATACTCAAAACAAAAGATGATTCATATTACATATCCGTCTTTGTTGATAAAAGAGCTGGTTCAGTGATCACAAAAGAGGTTTAACAAAAGAGGTTTCTATTAGAATCTAAAGAAAACCTTTAACATTAAAATAGTTTCTTATATTGACTTAAAGAAAGCCAGAAGAAACCTCGATAAACAGTCTATCATATTTTTATTTTTTTAATTTCGAACAGTATGTAGATACTGTAATAAAATAGTTTTATAATAAACTTTATAAAATTATTTGGTATCAAATAATCTATAAAATTAAACAGACTCTGAGCAAAGGTAAACCGCTGATCAATTAAACTTGTCCACTAAAGCTTAATTACTCAAAATAATTATTTATACATAAAATGCAATGAACTGTTTCTTAACGTTTGTACCGTTTAGATTAAAAAGGTATTATCATCAAGTATGTTTCCTGAGGATCAAAATTATAATTATAAAAAAAAAACAATTGTTGTGCAATGTCATGCAAAGTACCGTATGGTTTTTGTATTTTTGTTTAAACACTATATCTATTTACCTCTATTTTTTATCTGTTTTATGTACATTATATTGTTTGTAATAAAGCTACCTATCTACCTAAATATATAAACCATTTATCTGAACATCGTGAATTCAATCGGTAATCTACCATCATCAGTGCACCTCGAATGGCAACTAAGGTTGATAATTGCTTTAAATCGCTAACAAATTATAGGGATAAGGGTTCGATTAAGTTCAATATCGGATCTGTAATTACAGCACATGTGCCAAGAAGATAGATCCATCTTAGCTTGACTGCGTAGTCAATGGTAATAGAATCAAAGGTGCCATTGAATGGAGTAAATTCGATTAGTTGAAACGAAATGAAGTCAGTAATTACTACACCAAAGCTAGCCAGTGAGCATTGAATGTAGTTCAATACGAGATATTTTATATGTCTATGACGTAGTTTTGTTTCAGATATTACATACAATAAATTACTATAGCCTTTTTAGAGAAATTACTTTGATTTTTACAGGCTCTTGTCAATCGTTATTTTAAAAGATTGCTTATTCTTGCTTATTTTGGAATATTATAGTCTTAAACGTAAAATAGCAGTAATTTAAATCAGCCAGTCAGTAATGGATACTAATAAGATATTTAAAAGGCATATGTAATATGGAAAAACAAGCCGAGATGGTCCAGTGGTAAGAGCGCGTGAATCTTAACCGATAATCATGGGTTCAAACCCGGGCAAGCACCACTGAATTTTCATGTGCTTAATTTGTGATTATAATTCATTTCATGCTTGACGGTGAAGGAAAACATCCTGAGGAAACCTGCATGTGTCTAATTTCACTGAAATTCAGCCACATGTGTATTCCACCAACCCGCATTGGAGCAGCGTGGTGGAATAAGCTCCAAAACCTTTTCCTCAAAAAGGGAGAGGAGGCATTATCCCAAAAGTGGGACATTCACAGGCTGTTACTTGATGTAATATAAGCTTATATAAGAGTAATACAAGCTTATATTATAATTACATTGACCTTGGCGTTATTTAATTTTGGACTATGTGTTATATAATTCTTTATAAAGCCTTTCATCGTCATAATAGTTTTGGGTGTGGTTTTTTTGGTGACTATTTTCATTACAATTCAACCACTTTATACATTTCCCATGGGAATCTGTAATTTAATTATTTCATTAAAAAACATTGTTATGTCCGTTGTAATAAATACCATTATGAATCAAATTGCTTGTATAATAATTCTTTTATTGAGTAGTAATAAAACGTTTAAGCTTAAAGTTTTTATGAACAATTACCCCTTTTTCAAGATGGCGGAGAAAACTCATAAGAAATATTCGTCACTCCCAACACAATATACAAAAATTAACAGTCTCAGCTCACATGCCATTTATTCCGACGTATGACTGGCCTACTTGAAATTTAAATTCAATATTGGACTGTGTTGAGATCAAAATTATATTTTTAATAAAATAGTTTAGTTAAACTATAAGACTAAACATTAAGTCTGTCGTATATTACTCTTTTTACGATTCATATTAAATGATGACTCACTGCGACTTATTAAACATTTATAATGAATGAAATCATTCTAACAATTATAATAAATGGCTTAAAAATATGATCAAGCAACCTGTATACATTATGAACATAGAATAAAGTTATAAATTTAAGCCATAACTTCATACTATTTAGAGATTGAGCTATTATTTCAAAATAGTTTAATTAATACCGAAGTGATATGCTGGTTCAGCTAGTATTTTATATTCCTTGGTATTCTAACAATGACTTCAAGACCTTTTTTATTGCGATGCCAGTATTGTATTGCATGGGTGTTATACGGTTTCGTTCGTGTATAAGACACCTCGACATTCATCATCGTCGTTTCAAAAGAAAGATGCTCACTTGAAAAAGCAAAAGAACCAACGTTAGCGTTACTAGGATTTCTTTATTGAGAAAACGTCGTAATCGATAATATTTCGTAAAGATTATAAGCTTTCGAAAAAAAGCAATACGCTTTTTAATATTTTCCTATATATTTGTTATTGAAATTTGTTTGTCATTTAGTAAATTTATGGTGGTTAACATTTCTTACAATGCCAATGTCTATGGGTGTTTATGACCACTTACGATCAGGTGGCCTATATGTATATACGATTTCTTACAATTTCTACTAATATCTATGGACATCACGTAGCATAAGGTGGTGGTGGTGGTGACTATTTTCTAATATTAACAGTAGTCAGTAACAGTCTGTGAATGTCTTACTGCTGGGCTAAGGCCTCCTCTGCGTTTTTGAGGAGAAGGTTTGGAGTTTATTCCACCACGCCGAAATATTATAATAATAATGAAATTCGACATATGCAGGTTCCTCACGATGTTTTCCTTCACCATCAATCACGAGATGAATTATAAATACAAATTTAGCACATGAAAATTCAGTGGTGCTTGCTCGGGTTTGAACCCACGATCATCGGTTAAAATTCACGCGTTCTTACGTTTACCACTAGGCTATCTCGGCTAATACTAACAAGTTGTTTTCTTTGATATCTAATTTGCGATCATGCAAATACGAAAAGCTGAACTAAATAACATGAATTAAATTATAATATTAATTAAATTTCTTTCTTTAAGATAGCTTTAGAAAAATATTAAATTTTCGTTAATATTAGCGTAAACAAAAACAGTAATATAAACTTCGGAGATTGTATAAGAATAGAAGATAATGAGATTACTCTGTAATGACAAACCGCCTCTGAACAAGTAAAATAACCTCGGAATATGCCAAGACAGAGTTCCTGTAATGATTAAAATTGAAATATGATTTTTGACTCGTTTCGCAATCCGTTAATCTTTAAATCCGAAATGATTTTACAATGTTATTAATGTAACTCGTTTTCGTTAACCGTTTATTTTTGTAATATTTTGTTAGTATAAATTTAAATTATTTAAATAAGGTGGCCGACTTAAAAACCAATACCTTGTCGCATTTGTGTTTCATTGAAAGAAAAAATATTTGCAACAGCAAACATTTCATAATAATTAATATTTAGAATTTCACATATTATAACTATGTTAGCTATAAGAAGTATTTAAAAGAAAGTAATAATAAGCGATTTATAATATAAAGTACTAAATTTTATAATTAATAGATAAAGCGCCATATTTCCAAAACAGTCGTTTCGAGCGTTGTGTATGAATGCATGAATACCTACTAATTATGAAATATTTATTTACGTAATGCAAAAATGCGTTCAAAATTAATAAAAAAAATATTGGAAATAAACATGAATTCCGTCCAACGGTCGTGTCAGTAATGGTAATGGCTACAGTGACCGTTAAAAAAAAAACAAATCGAGTAACATATTGAAGTGTACAACATTAATAGTTATTTCCTCATAGAAACAGCGTTAATTTTTTAAAACACTTTTTTATATATAACTTTAACTTCGAATTTGAATGTGTAAATTATATTTACTATATGTGCTTTTCTGTATATTTTTTCGTAAGTTAGAGCAAAAATGGCTGAATGTATTTGAATGAAATTTAGAATAGAAATAGCTACCTCCACGCCCCTTAAATAACGGCGAAGCTTAAGGCGGAAGGTAGTTGAAATATATCTCGTCTTAATAATAAAAGTAAAGTTGTTGACAGATAGTAATTCTGCTTTCGTATTCTGAAATCTATGTTAATAATTAATGATATGTTTTTAATATAAGTATATATAGTAATAATAGTCCTCCAGACAGATTTTGGCCACGCCGGCCAATCTCAAGAGAGATTAGCCAACAAGTTTAAAAACGAATCAAATTTTTAATATGTTTGTAGTTGTATCATGAGATAAATTAAACTTTTCCTACATAAATTATTTTAACATGAATCCCTCGCGGCTCTCATTGCTTATACCATGAATAACTTTTACTTAAGAGCTGTCACATATAAATAATTTAATTTGTAGAGATACATTTGTATTTTATTATTCAATAAATTGTTACTATAGTTGACTTACCTTATTGTATTATGATTATTTTTTTATGTATACAAACCGTATTTTTGTTTAAATGTATTAAATACTAAAATGGTTTCTTTTTACTTTTCTGTGGCTTTTCAGAGTAATTTTACTATTGACTTTACGTTTTTGAAATTCGAATTATAAATATTTCATATAAGGAACTACTACACTACTAGGAAAAATTATATCACGTTGGGTTAAAAATGCAAAGAAATAAAATTATATTTTATTCATATTATTTATGTTATTAGTGTGGATATGTTTGTATGTGAATAAAAAATAGATAAATAGTAATTATATATAAAGCTTATTAAAAACAGAGGTCAAAACGTCTAACATTTATGTAAACAGAGTTGAAAATGTTTGTACGTTCTAAATAAACAGATGCAGGTACCATGTTTATTCGTTTGAGCGTGCTGTCTGCTTGAAATGCATGTCAAACGCACGTTTAGAAATTTCAATTTAATTAGGCAAGAGACATACATATATTTCATGAAACATTATCGACGTATGTGTAAGAAATAATAAAATTAAAAAAAAAACTGTCTATATAATTATATCTATAAAATAAGTATTCTATTATTAAAACTTTAAAATAGTTTTAACAAAATGTCTAACTAAAATAACATATATGTACAAATATTATAATAATATAACCAAGAGAACGGTAGATTTACGATCGACAAGCCTAAGGTCAAATTTCAGGTAGCATTATTACCAGTAGGGTACGCTAAGTTATCAAGAGCAAACTCAAAACTCACAGCAGAAATCGGTCGTGAAATGTCAGGATACGAGGTACAGGAGCGATATGCGATTTTGACCGTAATAATCACCAATCTTAGTCAGTAACAGCCTGTAACTGTCCTACTGCTGGGCTAAGGCCTCCTCTCCCTTTTTTTTTTTGAGGAGAAGGTTTAGAGCTTATTCCACCACGCTGCTCCAGTGCGAGTTGGTGGAATGCATATGTGGCAGAATTTCGATGAAATTAGACGACACATGCAGGTTTCCTCACGATGTTTTCCTTCACCGAAAAGCACGAGATGAATTATAAACAGAAATTAAGCACATGTAAATTCAGAGGTGCTTGCCCGGGTTTGAACCCACGTTCATCGGTTAAGATTCACGCGTTCTTACCACTGGGCCATCTCGGCTTCAATCTTAGTCGGTTGTTAATATTTCACGGGTGAGTAGTGAAGTGAGTAATTCTTAAAAAATAGCACTGCATGTAAAAATACGACACAAGCATAAAAACTAATAATTATTTGTATTAATTTTTTTAAATTAAGTAAGGAAGACGGAAATAAGTTTATGCTAAATATTATTTAAACGAAAGTTTCGAAATTGATATTATTTGCATTGATTGTGTTTTTGGGTAACTTAAGAAATTTGATTACGTTTTGTTGATTTTTTTGAAAATTGTGTTTGTTTTTTTGTATTACAAGCATTGAATATACGTAGATGATTAGATTAGTCGCTAGTTAGTACCGATGTAAATCATGAAAGCCCAGGTTCCGATCCCGGGTTAAGTCAATGTATGTTAGTTTTCTGGTAAGAAATTCTATGTAGAAACATTATAATTATATATCGAAAAGTATATAAAGCCGTTTGTCCTGCACCCGATATTTCTCCAGTCGTATTGAAGTGCTGTCAAATCTTCATTATTTTATATATAATATAAAACAGTCATAATTCTTTATATAATACTAACTATTATAATATCAAAGTAATATATAAACTTTTTAATTGTAATTTCATTCACTTATAACGTATGTTTAACTTATTTATTTTAACGCAACAGAAAATACACTGGAGTACAGTGATTGAGACGTAATATAGATCATTATACTATTAGAATAAATCTTATATAGACATTTATATATTTAGTTTATCTCGTAAATGCCTTAACGATTTGGCTGATTTGTATTTAGATTAGGATAAGCTTTTTAAGTTAGTCTGTATTAGTGTTCCTATAAACAAAAAGTAATTTTTAACGTTAAAAGAAATCCTTATTAATTATATTATTATTCGAGTCGAGCGAAGTTCGGTATCCCAGGTAGTAGTTTATAATATTAGCAAAATTATTAACACAATATTAAACTACTGTAATTTGTATGCACTATGTATTATTTGCAACTTATACGATTAAAAGATATAATATCGTATGTTCCTTAAATAGCTCTTCATTGTAATATAGTCGGATAATAATAGAACTGTATTGACGATAGGCATATGGATTACCTTGCTAAGGCTTCTTTTATAGTTTCTATTTAGCTAGTAAATTGTAAACGGAAACAATACCGAACGAAACTAAGTTTGACGAATAGTTGATTAATTATTATTATTTTTGTTTATTCATAAAGAATAGTTTACCTATCTACGACTTTTTGTTGGTATAATTCCTCTTGCTCGCTTGTGTCTGTAACGTTCACGCGTAAATCAAAATCGACGGCATAGAATCAATAGAAACAATAGCTGATACGATTAGCCGCTCGTTTCAAAACCAGGCAAAAACTGCAACTGTACTAGTTTTAGGCTCGTTTAATTAGAATTTTATTTTAATAATTCATCTCGTGATATGTCATCTCGTCGTATTATGCTGCTACAAAACTTCCCTTTAAGACGTGGGGAGACCTTTGTTCAGTATTGGGATTTAAATCTTATATCTTATACACCTGTGTTATTATCAACGACATAAGTAACCACTCGACATTATGTTAGAATAATATATTTTACTATGTATTATTAAAAATATTATTTCATAATACATATCATAGTAGTAGTAGTAATTTTTATAGCCTCACCTTTTACATATATATTGCCGGGGAAATCTATTACTATCCCGTAAAAGCCTACTAACAGGCGCTCTCTATGTGACAACTATAAAAGTCTGAGTGTGGAGTTAGTGTTCCTGTAATGACCAATAAACCTGCCGGCACGTCACGCCTTGTTAGCGTGCAGAGTATAACTTACTACTGAAACGTAAATTTAAGTAAGGTAAAAATGAGTAAAGGAATAAGTAAATACCTTTTAAAACCTAATTTGAATTTTTATTATTATTATATAGGTAAAACAATACATTTCAGACTTTTTCTCTTCTGTGTGCCAACTGCTTTTTTTGGTTTGATAGCTCTTTACAACCTTTAATGTTATCAATAAAAAAAAGAAATAAGAGTAGAATAAAAGTTTAAAACATTTAATTTCATAATGTCTTCCTTACATTTTCAATAATATAATCGAATTTCGGCCAGTGGGTGATTTAGTAATCAATAAAAGATAAAATTAATACCATAACTTTCATTAGTGAACTTGATACAGCAGCGTAGGTAGAACTTCATAGTTGTAAGCTTAAAGTTATAAAGATACTCGAAGAGCGAATTCTACAGTAAATTCGTTTAAAGGCAACCACGTAAATGGTGCTCGAGGGTATCAAAGACATTCAATAAATTCGATATTTTCTTTATATATATTCTAGCTTATTGTTGTAGCTTCGTAATTCAGTTTAGCGTCCTATTTTCACAGGTGACTTTAAAAGTACAAATTTAATAGCAGCGAATTTGTTCTTTCTCTTTCTCGTTCAACAAATCCAACAGTACATTAGTTTAAGGCAAACCTTGTAAATGGCGTCCGAGTGGCTCCATTGTGTTTCGTCTTTTTGCACTAAGTGCTAAGTTGTGTGAGATTCAGCAGGCACGTTTGGTGACGAACGTTGACAATTTGTTATAAAAACAACTTGAGCCATTAGTTGGAAATTAGGCGTAGTGTTACTGTACTTGTAGTTCAGTAAATTAGATAGATATTATAGATATATTATATATAATTTATTCGATACGAATAACTGGTATGATATTTTAGTAAATGCAAATGCCGTTGGATAATTTTCTAACCATTACTCCTTAACAACTAAACGGCTTGAAATGGATTGTATTATGAAGATAAGAAGGATCATACGGAAATAAGCAAAAAAAAATTTTAGTTTTTTAAAAAAAATACATGTTTGTTGGTTTACACAAAAAATCAGATTTGATAGATTTCTCTTTAACGTCCGTTAATTAAATGATGTACTATTTTCTTAAAAAAAAAATAGTTAGGTTTACTAAAATGTAGCGTGTTTTTCAGTCATGAACATCACAGTATTGGCGGTTGTTGTGGCGGTGTGCCTCTGCGTCTCTGAGGGCGCTCCCGACGGCCGGCTCGCAAGGAAGCAGCAACGCCCCACCCGCGGCTTCAAAAACGTTGAAATGATGACGGCTAGAGGTTTCGGGAAGCGCGCCAGGACTGAGCGTAAGTCACAATTGCTTACAGCTTTAAAATTACGCATTTAAATCATTTGTAAACATAATTAATCAAGGAACAGTTCAAATGTTTTCCTTCTAAATTTAGTTAAGACATAGCCAATAATTAAACTTTGAAATATCTTGTTCTCATGTTAGTGAATGTGTTTCTTGATGAGAATAAAGTTTTTTTCTTTAACCCGAAATATCTAATCAAAAATTATTAAATAGTTATTAAAAGTATTTATCAAACAGATTAAAGAGAGAATTCCGCTTGTGTTTTGTTTTATCTTACACAAAGAGATGCTTAGGGTCGGAGTGCAACTACGTACTTCAAACAAATTGTTTGAGTAAGTTTTAAATGTTAAAATATCTTCAAAAACATAAAATATGTTTACGTAACTGAATTTGAGTACTAATGTTAGATTCGGTAAATCAACAATTACATTAATTTTATAATACTATTAAAATAATTTTCGTTGTATAAAAATGTCATGTATTACAGTTACCACATATGCTTAAGTCCTGCCCTTATTCCATTGATATGAGGTTCACCTCATATTTCACAATACGGGTAATTTATCTGTATTCCAACAAAATTAGAAGTACACTTCATTAAAGCATTATTCTTAAGGCGACGTCGATCATCAAACATCGTCGGATCGCACAAATCGCGGTACGCCAACATTTAAGAGTCCTTCCGTCGGAATAGCAAGAGATTTTGGCAAAAGAACGCCAGAATTGGAAACAGAAGGTACCAAAAAGAACCTAATTGGTGTTCCGGTGGCTGAATGACCAGCAAATTGCAAAGGAGTGCTGTGGTAATACAAGTACACAGTACAGCTTGAAAAGAAAATCCATTTGGGCTGGTTAAGAAACCTTCTGATGAGCTCTCTTTGTTCGCCGCTTGTGTGTCGTTGGAGCCAATGAAATGTAATTGATTACGAGATAAAAACTAAATTGAAAGTTTCTATCTTAGTTGAGGGCCTTCCTTTTTTATTGTATTATAATTTTAACGAAGCCCTAAAGGCTAAAGTGGAAAGTTTCAAGTTTAAACTGTTGCGATCTAAAGCTTTTGTTTCTTGTTTGAAAAATATTTTATGAATATTTTAATGATGCGTTCAAAATTATTTGGTTACACTTTAATAACAAGACACGAGGTATAAGTATAAGAGAGCTATCGTAGAAAATTAATATTACCCGTTTTCAGTGTCTAATATGTAGTTTATATATATATGTTTAAATGTAAGAGAGTTATGTTACCCGTAGACCGGATTATTTGCATCAACGTTCCCTCATTACATACATATTTACATTACATATACATACATTACACTTTGCACAAATCACTAATTCAACAGATGAACCAGTTCGCAGGAAGTTTAACCCTAAAGGGCCCTTGATGGTGGCTTATGAATTTGGCAAAAGGAGCAACGATGACCTCAATGAGGAAGGTAAAAAGCGAGCTGTCGACTGCTTAAACGCTTCCAAGCTTTTATATAATATAAAAACCTGAAAAATTAATAAAAATATTTGTGAAGACCACGCCTGCTACTAGTAGTGATCTTCAGTAATAGAAAATATAAAAAGCTTTTTAAAATTAATTCGAACGCATATATTAATGCTATTTTAAATAACTTTGTATATTTATTGGCGCTTTTCTAAATCCGTCTTAAGATTGCGTGCAAATTCGGTTAAAATAATTGCATTGACATTCTAACAGAGGAGGAAATTAGGGTGACCAGAGGCACTTTCAGGCCAAACTCCAGTGTTCTTATCGCGAGGGGATATGGAAAGAGAGAGGGAATGAGGAATGGAGGTAAAATACATGAAAGTATATCATATCGTTGACTCAAAGAGCAATAGTCAATGATAAAGAATCGAAAATTGACTCACGATTCCATAAATATAATCAGGAATTAATTTTCAAAATTTTCGCGTTTTAAATTTAATAAACCGAATCAAGCTTACTTTCGTTTTTATAAAAAAAATATTTAATGTTAAACAAAAACATCAAAGCAATTTTTGTTATATACAATTATTCTGACAGACGACGAAGTAAGAATGAGCAGAGGAAGTTTCCAGCCAAAATCCAACGTACTATTCGCGAGGGGTTATGGGAAAAGACAGGAAACAGGAAATGGAGGTACATTGCTACCATAACAATATCACGCTTAAAACAATAATACTAACCCAATAATAGAATATTGGAGAATTGCTTCCAATATTGGACTTGACTTAAGCTCCAACTTATAAGCAATTCGCTTCCAATTTTGGACGATTCGGTTGATGCTCCAACTTCTAATAATAAAGTAATTAACCATCATATGTATCTCTTCAGAACGCCTTGGGGATTGGTTGGTATACATGGAACATACGAACACACCAACAAATACTAAACATTTACAAAACAATACTTCACATCGCTTTAATTGCTTGCTTTTTGTCATTTCCTGACAAAAATAATGCATTTGCGTGATAAAGAAATGAATAAACTTGACAAGCTTATACGATGAAGCCTCAAAAGTTCAACGATAGGCAAATCGCAAGTAGCATGTTCGTTACAGACACGTTGAGCCATTGTCATAACCATTACAAGGAATATTGGTAACGCCATGATAAAGCAATGACCGTACTAATAAAGATAAACGCTTGGTAAGCTTAAGTTATACGTGATCTAAATGTTAAAACAATATTTATACCTATTATATCAGTGTATAAGGAATTTATTTGCTTGTAAATGTAGACGTTTAATGATTATTACGATATAATTTGTGGTATTGTTCAAAATTTTTCTATTGTTGTTTTGTCTACGACACAATACAGATTGTATTACTATTACACTGTATTGATTAAATGTTTTATTAGTTAGGTGTTTTCAGGTCAACAGATGTAAGTAAGATAATAAATTTTATTAACGTCATAAAGAATAATAAATATAATTTTATGGATATTCATAATAATACAGGTAGTTTTAAATTCAAAAATCTGTTAGAAACTACAGTAAAAAAATTAATCTATCAATGCATCTAACGTAGTAACATAATATTTAACGAAAATCGATATTTAACGAAGGTTATACAGAGTATATTAGGTGGCGCTGACATGAAAGTTAACTATAAATATATATTTTTTTAAATGTGATTGATTTGGATTCTAGAAAATGGTATTTAAATTAATAAATAATATGTTTTTTTAACAGTTTACGGTCTGGACAATTTCTGGGAAAATCTCGAGGCACAAGAGAAGGACGGACAAGATGGCGCGGACGAGAAGGCATTGGACAGGTAACAAAATGTTCTTTAAAATAGTTAGTAGTTTATTCGAAAGTATGTGTTTCGTTCCCTATTCGTTCATAGAATCCGAGCCCTAATGACTACACTTAAACTTCCAATCGCTAATTAATAGTTAATTACAACGAGTTAATTAAATTTATATAAAGATCTTTAGATATCTCGCTATATAAATATGTATATATATCGAGATACCTTTAGAGAGAGGTTACAAATGTCACATTGATATTTATGTATCTAGCTTTTCAAAGTACTATATGAATATGGATAAGTCAGCTTGTGTAACTTATATCAAGCATAAATGAAAAGCCTTATTCGTATCTATAAAATATTTATACGTTTAAAATATTATTATTACTATTACATTCAGTAACAGCCTGTTAATGTCCCAATGCTGGGCTAAGGCCTCCTCTCCTTTTTGAGGAGAAGGTTTGGAGCTTATTCCACCACGCTGCTCCAATGCGGGTTGGTAGAATACACATGTGACATAATTTCAATGAAATTAGACACATGCAGGTTTCCTCACGATGTTTTCCTTCACCGTCAAGCACGAAATGAATTATAATCATAAATTAAGCACATGAAAATTCAGTGGTGCTTACCCGGGTTTGAACCCACGATCATCGGTTAAGATTCACGCGTTCGAACCACTGGGCCATCTCGGCTTTTTTATTATTACATTACATTATTTTATTTATATATAAAGATTGTAACAAACCCATAATAGGCGTACGTGAATATGTAAATAGTAAAGAGATATTACTATTTCTAAAAAAAAAGATCTACAGGATTATTTATAAGAAAATAATATTCAATAGAAAATGAGACAACGGGTCTCTTCTCATGTTTCACTCAACGTATTATATGACTTTAATATTTATGTTTACCGAAATAAGGCTTTTAGATTAAGACAAGAAAGTTTTATCCTATTCTGTAAACGGGATTGTCTTTTATAATATATATATGACAACTGAAAAGCTGCTTAAATATACGGAATAATTTAATATTTGAACACCTGTATTAGGTTTTAAAATTGTAATCCTTTAAAATGTCTTTTTTGATACAGATTATCAATACATTGCTTATTTTTAATGCGTCATCAATCTTGGGATTTAAAATGTTATGTCCCTTGTGCCTGATATTTCACTTGCTCACTCATCCATCCAACCACACAACAATACTGAGTATTGCTATTTGGTGGTAGAATACGTGAACAGAAGATGATAACTACCCAGACGGAAGCCCTACCACCACGAACAAGAGTTTTTTAATAAATATAATTGCTTCTTCGTATGTCTGTTCTCCGATTCGTGAATGATGACGATTATTAAATAGTCTTGCAGGTTTCCAGCCCAAAAAATCAAGATTGTTTCTTTTTTATATTCAATATTATATAATAATTGTGATTATATCAATTAATGACCATAAACAAATAAATGTCTATGAATTTGCATTTATGTTGGATATCTTATAAAATATACAAAATTTTTTACTCTGATAGCTTCTAAGCTCAACTGAATTTAAAAGCTTATCAGATGATATAAGTAGAAAGTTGACCTGAAAAATGAAACAACAAAAAAGTCCATTAGCAGATTTTTTCATGGTTTAATGTAAAACACATTATGTATTAAAAGAAATAAATAATGACTTTATCGTATTTACAAAACAAAGAAAAAAAAATAACGTAAATTATAAAGTTTAAGTAACAATAAGTTAAATCTTTTAAACTTTAAAGATATATTTTTAATCTTTGTTATTATGCTTCTTGAGACCGGTTACCACATCCATAAAACGATTCGTTTTGCTTACCACTGGGCCATCTTGGCTTAATCTCGCTCGGATATTATTCAATGAACTTAAATAATATTTCAGTTTTAGCGGAAACTTTTATCACACAGAATCAGTATAATTGATACACTAAATGAACAATCAAGAGTTATATATCGTACACTATATATGTGATGATAATGTCCATCATGAATTAATTCGGCCATGGCGGCCATTATTCAAAAAACATAATTCCCTTAACTCATAATCTGACCGGAAAGAGTTCAGGCGCAGGATTAAAGTCTTTATGCACTTTCCGAGGCACGGGATGCTACTGAGAATATTTCAATAAAAAACTCATTAACTGTTTTATTGGCCCGATCTTGAGGTCTTGGGTTCC
The DNA here is from genome assembly GCF_905147045.1 of Nymphalis io. Taxonomy (NCBI): domain Eukaryota; kingdom Metazoa; phylum Arthropoda; class Insecta; order Lepidoptera; family Nymphalidae; genus Nymphalis; species Nymphalis io. The sequence continues at coordinate 8,931,317 of NC_065903.1, forward strand.
AGCCTGGGGTTTGAACCCAGGACGTCAAGATCTGCATAAGCTGGCCACTAAACAAATGACGTAGTCTACATTCGGTCTCTCTTTAACATATGTATATATAATGTACATATGATTAAAAACTCGATGTTCAATGTTCGTTAGTCGTAGAAACTCTACAAATTAAAAGTACGTAATTTGTTCCTACTAATCAAGTATAAATACTAATCCAAAGGATCTCGGAAATTAAATAACAATTTAGACGAACAAATCTGATTACGATAGGATACCACATACACTTCATTTTTATTTTCGTTGCAACGAATAAATCTATCGTGTTATATTTATATGGTATGCAGATTATTATTATTTACGTAGCCTTAAAAGTATAAAAAAATAACCAATAGGCTAAATAAAATACGCTGATAGTAATGGTTAAATTATATATGAAAGTTATTAAAATTTGATAATATGAACAATGTTTGTTCTCCTTTATACTTATACTTTCCTAGTATTTTTATAACATTTTAGGAAGTTTTTTTTTTGTCTGCCAAAAATAATGGACTGAACTACTGTATACTACATTATGCCAGTCTGGCAACAGCTTTAATACACTTAATATGAATTCATACTTATTTATTTTTATTTATTAACATATACTTCAACAAAGCTTTTTTATGTATTTTTTATAAATTTAAGCAGAATTGAATCCTGAATGTAGTAAATATGATGTAATTAATAGAAGACTTTAATGACAATAAAAAACCTACAAAACTCACAGATAAAAAATGAATGGTGTGTTTTATAATATCTGTATTCTAAATTTATTCGATATACTTTGTTTATTAGTATCCCTCTGAACTGGTTTGTCAACGAGATGATTAACAACCCCGACTTCGCCCGATCCGTCGTTCGCAAGTTCATCGACCTTAATCAGGTAATCATTTTAATCATGTAATGGCTTTTCAGCAAAATATGATGGTTTCACCAATATAACGTTGAAATTATTAATTGAAGATAACGACTTACAATACTCAAAATGCTTATAATTTAATTAGTATTTCAAATTCAACGAAAATGTTATTGCAATGTATTTTATTTAATAACCATTATATTATTTTTATTTTACAATGCAAATTAAAAAGTTGTATATGTGTAATATTTTATATAGAAAGTGTTACGTTTTGTTGTAAAGTATTTTTAGGGGTATTCCGTTACAGCAACAAAAATATATTTTGAAGCGGTCACATTTTTATTCGTATGTTTCTCTTTGATATCTTGAGATGATCAAATCTAAACATTGGCTACTTTTATCACAGATTACAATATCTAGTCGAAACGTATCTTAGAAGATTGTAATGTTTAATGTATTTTCATATGAAATTGTAAGAAAAAAACTACATATATCTATTTCCGTTTTTATTTTCCTTAATCGCACGCTGTGATGTATATAGTTACATCAAAAAATAGGATGCTAATTCATATGATTATTAAAATGGTTTTTTTTTTCATTTGTATTTCAAAATAAAATATATTCAGCCACATAAATATAAAATTCTACAGTATTGACCAATAACAATACGCAAATATAAGTGCAATCCGACAGTTTGTCATCGGGTGAATGTTATTTATTTTGTTTCAGGACGGCATGCTATCATCAGACGAACTCCTCAGGAACGTTTAAGCCAATAGACAATTTCTAGTTAATACTCGAACACGTTTCAAATCGGTTACTCTATGGATATTTTTATATAGATTATTTATTTGAGTTATAAAACTATGTTTGTAACTTATGGTACTGTGATATGATGTTAAATATTATCTTCTTCCTTAAAAATATAAAAATTTGAAACTAATTTTATGCCTTTATTTTTTTAAATTAAGTTATATTTATGAACTATATATTCTTGTATATATATACCAATGTTATGATGCGATTAACGTCTTGGTGAGATATTCGGTTGATGATTGCAATTTTCCGATATGCGATTAGAGTCGTCATAAGTTCATAAAGATATAAGAACTGTTTAATTCTCTCAGCGAAAGTGTAAACGCATCATAAATTCTCAATTGAGCATAATAGTTAATCCTACTAACTTTGCAGTTGTTTGTTGTTACATTAACATATAAAATATCTCTATTTAATAACCTATGTTCTTGATTAAAAGCAAATATAAGAGATAAAAGACTTATATAATATTATTTATTTATCATATGTATTTATATTTTGTTCTGTAAAGTAGGTGATTATTAAATAACTTCAAATTATTCATTGTTTAACAAAGGGGAAAGGCTAACTTTGGCGATTTAATTGATACAGTAATATTTATTATATTATAGGCTGGGTCAATTGACATTATGTAGATTGTAGATTCATATAATACTCTACATACATACATTTATTTAAATTTGTCTAAATAGAATTTAGGATGTATGTGAATTATTCGTATGTGTACTACTGGGTGCCCACTATCTGTAATTAGTTCGTTTATTTATTGCTGTCGAATAAATAAATATTAATAAATTGGGTGTTAATTTTTTTTTATTTCATCCCTTTAACAATAAGTTTATAAGTTGCATTTCTCTATAATATAAATTCGATTAATATTAAAACGTTTATTAAAATTTACTTTTATTGAACAATATCAGAATTTTAAACATTATTTTATTTATAATACCTCATCAAAAATTATGTTAAATTGCAAGCAAAATAAAATTGTTCTATTATCTTGAAATACTAAAATTACAAAAAGTGACTTGAAAATCATATAATTAGTCTTCAATAGAATCCCTTATAGCAAAATAATAAACAATTATTATAAATAAAATTTACTTTTTATTATTATGAGTTGATTAACGATTTCAATTTTTTTCTTTCAATAATCTTTATTAAACAGCCTAATTTTTTTCTTAAAATTTAAACAATTTTTTTATACTTAACTTTTTAATATATGTAGGTTTTACATCTTTAAAACTATGAATTCTTTAAAAATAATAATGTTCTCCAGACCGTTTTCGGAGAAAGCGGCCAATCTCAACAGAGATTAGCCAACTACGCAGGAGATATTATAGTGCACAAGTGTGTGCGCAAACACAGGTGCAGTCTCTATTCCCTAACTCTCATAATCCGATGGGACGGCAATCCGACACGACCGGAAAAAGTACAGGCGCAGGCTTTACGTGCTTTTCGAGGCACGGGAGTATACACACTTTCAACTTCCAGACTCCGGGCTGCTACTAAGAATTTTATGACAGAAACCCAATAACTTTTTATTGGCCCGACCTGGGAATTGAACCCAGGACCTCCGGGTCTGCGGCCTTACATCAAGCCTCTAGACCAACGAGGCAATCGAAGAGGCTTTAAATGTATATTTATATTAAAGCTCCTTATTTGATGTATTAGATTAGTTAATGTTGTCACAGTTCACCGAGTGATGAATGAACGAATGAATTCGTTTAGTGAGGGAAGACATTATTCACAATTACCAAATAAACTATTCATAACCAAATAATATAATTAGGTTGATATGACATGTGACATACACATTCGTAGTACAAAAGTGGCATTTATGTTTTCTTTTTAATTAGTTATATTTAAAAGAACCTGTAAACAGAAATACAGCCTAAAAAGCTAATCATTAGACAAACGAAGCTGTCACCACACAAACACACACACAATTCATCTTTACGAGAAGACAACATTATTATTTGAAAGTAAATGTTTAATATTTAAACTTAAGCTATTAAGAATTAACAAAAACCATAAAGAGAATTGCAAAGGGATTACAAGTTAACACGGAAGCCTTTTAAATAAAAATTACATACACTGTACTCTAGGTATTACAAAAAGGTGTTAATGCATCACACAGACGTATTTACATAAATATGTGCTGGGATTACTAAGAAAGCCTCTGAACTCAATTATAAGCTTTTTTTTCATTAATATATGTGAAAAAATATGGCTAAATTATTACGTTTATTAAATTAAGAGGTGCTTAAAAGAGGAATTGAGATACTCTTTCTAGCCATCTTATTGAATTAAAACCATTGCAATCAATCTTCATGTGCACACTATGTGTATCTGCTTTTAATTTTATATAATAGCTAAGTTTTGCCAACACCAAATTCGTATTTTTTAATTTAAACGCTTAAAATAAAATTTTGTTTCGTTGTAATCCCAAACAACGGATTTCCTACGCGAAATTTAATCCTTATTGGCCCCTATATATCATGTTAATATCGAGAGAATCGAAATACCGATAAAAAAACAGAGGGTATATTATAACACGAATACATAGATCGAGTATTACTTAGTTATTACATAATAAAATAAAATAATTATATACAAACCGTATATTATAACGGTCGTGAGTTGAAATAGAAAAAAAATGACTCAGCATCACTTGAAAATATTAGAAGATCGCGAAATCATTTTAAATATTACTTCCTTTGTATAATTTATAAGGCAGAGGAATGTCTTGAATCTAAATATTGTTTTACCTTTTGTGTTCCAGTTAGGAGAGTGCTTACAGAGGCTTTTAATAGATAATTAAAATTATTGGCTTTCGAAGTAAGTACCGCACAGTTTCATATTATATTTTCTTCATGTGTTCACTTCTTACTTACTTCAATTTTTCATATTATTTTCATCAGCTATAATTTTAATTATAGTTGGATTAAGAACTGTTTATTGAGAACTAAAAAAACACATTTTATATTTTATAAAAATGACTGTACATATTATCTAATAACAGTATCTAAAAAAACACATACATACAAATCTAAAATTTAAATAGCCATTGTAAACTATAATCGCGTGAGATGGTAGGAATAATGCTAGCAGCATTTCCCCGTTGAATTGATATTCAATATAATAATATTTCAATTCTATTTGAATTGTCAAGTGTTATAATTCAATAAGCGCAATATTTTTTTTTAAAAAATTATTCAATTAATAAACTGTTATGGGTGAAATCATACGAAAACTATTAACCTGAACAATATGGCCAAAAACTGGATTGAACAGAATCAGCTGAAACTTGGTATTTATCGTATGAAAAAAAAATACTTGTCAAAATAACCTAAACTAAACCTAAGCCTTTTTTACAAAAACATCTTCTTTAAGGTGAAGTGATATCGAGTTCGATTAGGTTAAGGTGGATAAGAGGTAGACGGCGAGGACGCTTTAAAAAAGCCGGCTCAAATGCAAACGGCAACTATGGTTACTTAATATTACGAGTAGTTTTATTTTAATATTAACTTTTCGCTTCGTGGGTAAAATAAATATGAAACAAACCACCAAGTTCGTAAATTTAGAAGGCAACAAAATCTCACGTGCAGTAGTAAGCGGTTTAAGCATCTGCTTTGGCTACTATCACTTCACCTATATATCGTATGGATGGATTTTTATTTTGATACATTTTACACCATTATTAAATTTTTAACTTTAGAAGTTTTAGTGCATAATAAATTAATATTGAAAATAATATATAAAAACAACAAAATAATGTACAATTAATCGTAAAATTGAAAAACACCTACAGAAAGGTCCATAACATTATATAAAATATTATTTAAAAAAAAAGTTACAGTAACCTACATGTGCAAAACGTTTTATGAAAATTAAGATATTATATATTAAATTAAGCGTAAATTTTGGTTCCTTTCTTGATCTTCTTAGCATATATTTTTTTCTTTTTTTAATCTTTTATATCAATTACTATTTATCTACTTTTTATGAAATAGATTTTTCTTGTCTTTTTTTGATATTTAAACCATCATTTTGAAGAGCTATAGGTATAATAATTGTTTGTTTCCCAAATAAATAAACCATTTCTATGCTAAAAAATGATAACTTTAGTTCAATTTATTTTTCACACTATTAGATTCGTATTAAACGAAAAGCCATTTCTATTTTTAAAGTGTATTTCATATGAATTGCCGTTTACATTTTACGATTTGAGCCAGTAGCTTTAGACATACATTACATTTAAACAAAGGAATGTTTGAATGAGATGCGAGACTAGCGCGCAATACAAACGAACTACTGCATTGATCGTGATATACTAAGTTCAGTACTCCTTAATTTCTTATCACTAAACATCATAAGCGCGTTTTTAGGTGTTTGTGCTATGTAAATTGGTTGAAATATTACGATGATTGTTGAGGCTGAGTAAATTATTTACTGGCGCTTTACTGAACTAACACTATATAAACGTTTTATGTAGAATAAGGGTCTTATTATATCTGTGCGAAGATCGACCTGTTATTTATAAGATATGATCCACCAAAACATTAATTTTATCTGTATAAAGTTGGGTTGAGTGAATAAGTTATAATCATTTGAGTCTGTTTATTCGATGTTTATAGAAAAACTTCTAAAATTTATTTAGAGCTTTGAAATTTGACTTTTCTAAGGAATTTCGTAACAAAATATTGTTTTTAATCTAAGCGAGCCGCAAAGGCTTGATAAAACGTAAATATTTTAAAGTTAAAATTACATTGTCTGTAAGAATGACGTTTAATTTCAAACAATTGGATTTTCTTAACAATGTTTTAAAACTTTAACAAAAGATTTCTTAATACTCATTCTTTAGGCAAAAGAAAAAGGGTTGCCGTTTTGATATTTATCGTTTGAAACAAATTATATAGTTAATTTAAAATGTTCATGTTTATGCGTTGACAAATGTGTCATTATTATAATGAATTATAAAAATGAAAATCAAATAATACATAGTTTGAAAAAACTATAACTAAAAAACTCACGAACAATAGTCTTTTTTCTATCTTGTTTTTATTTTCAACGTTATAATATATACAAATAAATAAAATTGAAGTGTCTGTCTATGATTTTAAAGCAGCTACTTCTATTTAAATGAATAGGCTTTTTGCTTGCTACCAAAACCATTTTTTTTTATTTTAAACTACCGCTACTACCTAATATTTAAATATTTTATATTTATTGTTTAAATAGGCATTCTGTACGTTAAAACTACGTCAGAAACTGAATTTTACACATTACACGCTAAAAAAGCCTTTTCATTCGTATCAGGTGTCAAATGTTTTGTTTTTTTATTTGTACCTGATTGTAAAAGAACATTAATGATAAGGTATATCAAACATATATGAACTCGTGCTTTTTATGTTAATTTAAACTGTTACATTCTGTTCAGATCTTAATACGAGTGCAAAACTCTCAATTATTCGAAGCATTAGATTTATTTATTGATTGTTCAATCACCGGCCAAAGACTGAACTTAATCTGTGTTTACATGTGTATTTCACCAATCCGCATTGGAGCAGCGTATTGTAATAAGCTTCTAACCTTCTCCTCGCACTTAGAAAAGGCTTTACGCCAAAGGCTTAAATAAAGTCTATACACAGTTGTATTTTAAAATGCTATTGCGTGACAGAAAAACAAACTTTTCTTCTATAAATTTTAAATTTGTTTTACGTTTAATTACATCATAATAATCAAGAAGTTAATCACAACTCATAGACGCTGGCGGCTTGAACGATAAGCGGACTAAGCGTCCCCGTGGGCCTCCAGGATAAGACCTCTTTCGCATTCAATGTTACGAAATAAAGACTACAATCAGAAAAAAAAGTCTAAAAAAAGAAAAAGTGGTCTAAACCAAGAAAATTTTAAGCGGCATTGTTGCCGCTATAATAAATTATACGAAATATTTAAATACGGATATTCAATTGTAGATATTATCAAATTAAATTTAATGGTACGAAATTTATCAGTATTCTTCACCGTGTTTAATAAATTTTCTCGCAACTTCTATTTATAACTGGAGCTTGAAATTATGTATGAATGATTTCACTGATTTCACTGATAAGATGAATATTCCATTAAATTGTAACTTATGTCGAGTTTATATTGAATCAAATGTTCACATTCATAGAGAATTATTGACATATTTTATGCTATAAATAACCATAAATTATAATTTAATAATCATTCGTTTTTCTTTCCTTTTTTTATATGATGTCATGTAGTCTCCACAGACGTCCGTGCTTTATTTGTATATTCCTATCGGTTTTTGTTTTTGTGCGTGCCTGCATATTTTCATTTACAGGCAGCAGCAAAACTTTTGAAATGCGATTTTCTTTAAACACATTAGAATCCTGGATTTCTTGGTTAGGCTGGATGGTGTTCGGCCAGCCTATCCATGATTTAATTGTCGTCAGTCCAGTATCACCTTTTTAGTTCCTTTTTTATGTTTTATTTGTGTTATGTATTTTTTGTAGGAACTTAGTTATTTTTTAATATAACGATAACGTTTATGTATGTTTCCCACATGTATAAATAATTAAAGTATTTATGTTTATTAGATATTGCAATTTATATATATATATATATATATATATATATATATATATATATATATATATATATATATATATATATATGTATAATATTGAGTTAATTACATATATATATATATATATATATATATATATATATATATATATAATATTAACTCAATATTACTTATAGTTGCACAATAACAAAATTAATGAGCGAAAAATGGAGACGTTAATAATAAAGGTGGCAAAATTTATATGTTGGTACCTTTATGATCTCATAAGGAGAATAATGATCAGAATAAAGGGATTATTCTGAGTATAATTGCGAATAACATTCTCTTTATGATGTCAAAGGATTATGCATTATTGCGCACGATTCTGATTGCGTTTTGTATAGCTGTTGTTTTCATTTTTGATGACTCTATTCTGGTTATTGCTTTAAATTATTCGAGTTATTTTTCATGTATTATTAGTATCATGTTTATTGTGACTTTATGTCCCGTTATGAAATGTCACGCGATGTGTTATTGAGTCATCAAGATAGTTTCTTTAATTTAAATAAATAATACAAAATTTAAACCCTTAATGCATGAATTATAGAAAAAATAATATTAATTTTTGTTTATTTAACCAATGGACAAGAAAAAAATATTTATTTGTTATTATAGTCAGTACGTTTTGAAGTCAATGGTAATTTACTGGCCGGCAGCGCTTCGAATATCTTCAGATAGATTGACTAAAATATATGTTCCACTTAACGAAGAAATAATTAAAACAATACAATTATACAATTTTTACGTTTCGATTTTAATATAAATCTAAACTGTAAAAAAATATATGTTCGCTTTGTGACATCCACGTAGTATCGTCATCACGTCATCGTTGCGTTGCTGTTCATCTCCGCCCGCTGTCTGACCAAATAAAATATATTTTAGTAAAGTTTTTTTATATATAGAATAGGTAGGCGAGCATATGGGCCACCTGATGATAATTGGTCACCAACGCCCATAGATATTGGCATTGTAAGAAATGTTCACCATCGCTTACATCGCCAATGTGCTACCAACCTTGGAAACTAAGAAATTGTCCGTTGTGCTTGTAATTACACTGGCTCACTCACCCTTTAAACCGGAATACAATAATACCAAGTACTGCTGTTTTATCGTGGGTTTATAGTGGGTGTTACCTACCCATACGAGCTTGCACAAAGCACCACCAGTAGGGAAGGCAAGACAAGCACTATGGAATCGTCATTTTCCATTATTAAATTTACAGCTATTTACAGCAGTTCGGCGTGTAGATTCTATACTTTTTTTAACGCTGGAAAAACGCATTACGTGTTTCCTCCACGAGAACAGTGGAGGAGGGGGGGTATGTGGGGCACGCCGGTGTCCAAGAACATCGGAATACCCACTAAAAAACCAACGGTACCCTTTCCGTCTTAACGAGGAGCGCCACGGGATCGCTTTCACATTTGTTTATGCGAATACTAACTTTATGTTTATACTAACATCAAGTTCTTTTATCATCTACATAATTTTGAAGTTCAGTAAAATAAACCTCATTTATTATTATTTTTTATCATGATCTTAAAATTTATTGATTGTTAAATAAACTAAACTAGTCCACACTTCTGATAACCCGAGAGCTGGCGCTTATTTAGCCCAAAGGTTGAGTCTAGCGGTGCAGAGAGGCAATAGTACCAGCGTCTTGGGTACAATGCCACAGGACAATCTTTTAGACGGCGTGTTTTTGCTATAAATTTGTAATATGTATTTTGTTTTTCTATTTTTATCTTTCAGCTCAAGATATTCTATCATCATGTATCCATTTACTTACTTATCTATTGCGTGCTCAGAAATTTATAGACCACTTGTCTATGCTATGCTTTTATTTCTAGATACAACAGCCCTCAAATTTCTAGAACCTTTACATTTTGAATCCAAAATACGTTAACGTAAGTAATTTCGAAGTCCTCGTTAATAAAATATTGTTTCGAGAAAGTCCATATTGAAGGGTCCGGATATTCCTTAATGGTTTACAGATACTTGAACTTTGAAGGAGTTGTTTACATAGAGACAGGTGTTGTTAATAACGGAGAAACTTTGTGAAGTTATCCATACAATATTCATTATAGCAAAGTGAACGTATATATATTAAAATTGTTAGTGAGATCGGTTCTTTGAATTAATATAATATAAATAAATATTTAATAACGATAATGTAAGAAATTAATGTTATAGAAAAATAACTAAGTAATGTTATTTTATGAACGAGCGAACTGGTCAACTATGACACACATGATATGTAACGGTAAAAAGTGACTTTTTGTCTACCATAGATAATGTCACTGTAATAAAAATAAATTTCTTACACCCCGTGCCACCAACCGCAGTATCTAAGACGTCAAGTCCCTCGTGTCTGTAATAACACTACCACATTAACAAAGAGACAGCAATACAAGAATAATAGAAATGGTAGGAGAATAATTGAGGCGTGTAGTGAAGTAATGCAGCACCAGTGATCTCCTTCTGATCGATTTCGCTCACGGCTGATAATCTTATAGTGCACAAGTGTGCACACAGGTGCACGCTCTATTCCCTCATCATCCGACGAGACGAATCCGATACAACCTGAAAGAGTTCGGACGTAGAACCAACGACTTTACTTGCTTTCCGGGGCACGGAAGTCTACACACATTTAATTATTTTTTTATAGACTAAGTAGACGGACGAGCAAATGGGCCACCTGATGACAAGTGGTCACCAACGACCAACCATAGACATTGGCATTGTAAGAAATGTTAAAACCATCACTTACATCGCCAATACGTCACCAACCTTGGGAAATAAAATGTTTTGTCCTTGTGCCTGTAATTACACTGGCTTACTTGTTTTTAAATTTGTTAACAGACCCAGTAATTTTTATCCTGAGGTTTGAATCCAGGACCTCGGTATCTGCAATAAAAAAAAATATTTGAAATTGAATCAGTAAAAGTTGAAAGATGCCTCTTATTGAATCAAATTTTTGTTAATTCAATTCGATGAAATTGATGTCGACTTAGCAGTTGATGAACGTATGTGTACAAATTATAAATAACCGTATTCCTTAAAAAATCCCCGTCCTTTAAATAGTGAACAGGTTCCCTTAACAAAATATTAGCTATCAAAATTTCATCTTATTAAGAGAGTTGAATGGAAAGGTGCAAATGTGAATTAGCTGTAAACATTTGGACTTAAAGTCCCCTGTGAAATAATTTGATGTGCGTGTGTTCAGGCAGTAACCTTTTGTTATTAACGCATGACCGTGTACAGTCGTGTTGATTAAAATTATTATAATTTTATATTACTTACGTAAACATTAAACTCTTTAATGATATATATTTTGAAATTTTAGATGTTATTTCACAACTGACTGGTGGCGCAATAGCTATATATATACGTTATTTTTATATATGTAACAATGATAGTATGATGATGATGTTTTCCTGTGCAACTGCACAGAAGATAATATGGTGCACAAAAGTGTGCGATGCAATGGAGCACCGTAATATGGAGTTCGTTTTCTTGTGATTTTAGAAGCTAAAAATATTTTTACAAAAATATATTAAGTCGACCAATTTTTACTTGATGGTAAGGCTTTGTACAAGAAAGTCTGGCTAGCTACCATCAATCCATACATCCATACCAGTTGTGTTCCAGGGGACATGACATCTTAGTTCCCAAGGTTAGTGGCTCATTAGTAATTTAAGGATTACTTAATATTTCTTACAGCACTAATGTCTATAGACTGTTGTGATCACTTACCATTGACGGCCTACTTGTCAGAAAAAGCGAAAAATTTATTAGTCTTCCTGGTATTAATTGGTAATACCAGAGTAAAGTATTTGAAGTTTGATTCAGTAAAATAACTAAAAGTAGTAGAAATCCTAAATGTAAGTATTATCTGTTTTATTCTGTAATGGATTTCAAGGAGTATAATCTTAAAACAAAATGTGACACATCTGCCCGCGTGGGTGAAGATAAAATATGGAAATGCAAATACAACGGTGTGTCACCTTGACATTTCTTTCCACCTGGGAACTTAACACGGTCGAAATGTCTTTATCATTCAAAATGTTTTATTACTTTTACAATACATATTACCAAAATGTATTCTGTGCTAATACTCTTTTTTAAAAAAGGGTTGCTTTCGTCATTTCCGCTTAGGCGTGTCCTTTTAGATGTCATTACGCCTTCTGGACAATAATGGTTTTACAGAAGGAAATTATGAACCTTAATGACGATACGACTGCTTGCAGGGAGAGCTGTCACTTGATCTCATGATCTTCTACATGAGCACACCACCAATTTTCAATTACTAAAGTAATTATAGCTTTTTATTTAGATATTGTACATGAATATAATTCTGTATTTTTCTATTTAATATACCAGTATATAACTTTATAAATGTATTCATTTATAAAGTCAACTCTAACAATTTGGCTATTTTTTGTTAATTTAACGATATAAAAATAAACTTTTGTAACTAACTGTTTATTAGAGCCAAGGTCCTCGGTTGGAGTATATAAGTAGCATTACAATTTATTTATTTTTATGTAAGAGGGCGCAAACGAGTAGAAGGCTCACCTGATGGAAAGTGACTATCACCACTCATGGACACCTGAAACGTCCGAGGACTTGCAGGTGCATTACCACCCTTTAAGGCATGAGTACGCTCTTTTCTTGAAGGTTTGTATGTCTTATCAGTTCGGAAAAGTCACTGGCGAAAGCTGGTTCCACAAAGTGGTTGTGCGAGCCAGAAATTCCTTAAAAATCGCACTGTTGTGGATTTCCAGACATCGAGGTGGTGAGGAAAGAATTTTGAATTCTGGCTCGATGTCCGGTGGTGAAATTCAGCGGCCGGGACTTCACAAACAATTCCTTAGAATATATATTACTATCTCACAAATTAGTACATAATAAAATATATCGGATAAAATAAAAACATACGCCCCAAAAAAAACTAATTGAATATGAATGTCTTAATGACATAGCTAAGGAAAAAATAAATGCTATAGCTGTAGACGAATGGAGAAATGTTTGTCATATTTTTTAAGAGAAAAAGTAATTTCAGAGTAGAGCTGAGATCTTAAACACAATATGAGAACGAATTGTCATTAGCATACATGATTTATCGGATGAAGGCGAGGTTGAGGATGGCTACGAAATGTCTGTCCGTTGCTTAACGGCTGTTTAGTTAAAAACTGATTGTACTCTTTGTGTTATCTTTGTTTTGATATTCGAATGAAGAAGACACAACATTGTTTAAATAAGTACCCGCTAAAAAACGTTTGTAAGTAAAGTCAAATGAATGTAGATTTTAATATTAGAATAATATGTTTCACATTTAAACTTTTCACACAATTCCATTTCGCTCCTACACGTGACTATAGTTGTTCCGCGCGTGAATATTATGAAGTCTGAACAGCTCACTTTATAAAGGAAAATATACATTAAAATATTATGTCAGGAGTTGCTCTACTCGCGGGCAAGCGACGATGATTTATATGGAGTTATAGTTTATTTTCATTCTTTGAAAATATTCATATTTTAGCCGTGTTTATTAAAGGCATTTTTTTAATGATAACATGAAAAAACATTCGGATTTCGGACGACAGTCTTTTTTATTTATGCTCTGAAGGCAGACTAGCTAATAAAATTGACACTATACGTCATTAATGGATTTAAGATGTGCCTGTATTTACATAAACTTACCCAACCGCCGTACATCCACTGACGAGAGAACTCTTTTCGGTCATGTCAGATTTGCTGTCCCATCGGATTATGATACTGTATATTCATTTTTGCGCTCAGTATTGCAATTCTGTGCCATGAAATGCTGACAATCGACTGATAGTGATTTTAATGCGTGTATTCTTGAAACGTTATAATTATTATGGTCAATGTCGCATATCACTTTCTGACATTTTACGACCGTTTTCTGCGGTAAGTTTCGAGTTTGTTCTTTTTTTTTATAGAATAGGAAGGCGGACGAGCATATGGGCCACCTGATGGTAAGTGGTCACCAAAAGCCCTTAGACATTGGCATTGTAAGAAATGTCAACCATCGCTTACATAGCCAATGCGCCACCAACCTTGGGAACTAAGATTTTATGTCCCTTGTGCCTGTAATTACACTGGCTCACTCACTCTTCAAACCGGAACACAACAATATCAAGTACAGCTGTTTTGCGGTAGAATATCTGATGAGTGGGTGGTACCTACCCAGACGAGCTTGCACACAGCCCTACCAACAGTAAACATCAGTTTGTTTTTACAGAATCGGTCAGGAGGCCGTCATCATTATGATGTACCAACGAGTAAGGAGTAAGAAGCGTTAATTTATGAAAACTATTTCTTATTCGTTCATATAGTTTGGGGAATTAATTACGTTACGTAATTTTTATTTGAATATATTTAGATATTTACTTGTGGTGTGATCTATCTAAATTGTAACGTGGAAAGCAAAGTGCCTTTCTGTGTAAAGTTAACCGTTGGCATATATCGTGGTCTAAACGCGGCACGAAAGTCTGACGAATCGCTTCATTTATTTACCTTTTCACATGACCACAGAGTATATAACATTTTCGTTTCATATCATTTTATTAAAATTATTCAAATTTTGACTGTGTCAAATTTAATACAAATTTGTGTATGTATTTGAATATTATAATAATAATAATAACAATAAAAAAAATAATGGAATTTAAATTAATGTCATTTATTTTAAATTAATGTGATTTAATCTAATTTTATTTTATATATTTGATTTAGTCTAATTTAATATAATTTAATATGATTGATTGTTTTGATTAGTGTGA
Organism: Nymphalis io; assembly: GCF_905147045.1. Lineage (NCBI taxonomy): Eukaryota > Metazoa > Arthropoda > Insecta > Lepidoptera > Nymphalidae > Nymphalis > Nymphalis io. The sequence goes on from NC_065903.1 coordinate 8,946,471, forward strand.
AATTGAATTGAATTGATTTGATTAATTCAGATTTGTATTATTGTAATTTTTGTATTTTTACTATTTATTTGTATTTATGATCCCTGTTTGGTCGAAATAAATTATTTTATTATTATTTTTTATTTTATTTAATATTAATTCAAGACTTCGAAGAAGAATATAATCTAACATTGTACTTATGATTAAAAAACTACTTATAATTTAAAAAAATACTAAAAACTTACATTACATATTTTAATGTGTTATATAATTCATGAACTACATATAATATATATTTCCACTCATTATGGCAAATTCGCTGTGTGCTTACAGATATTAAAACTGTTTCCATTCTACGTTTCTAAAAGAACTGTCCGGTCTATTTATAATCTCGGAGCTTAAGAGTCACTTCGGGATGTTCTTAAAAGAGGTATACTTATAGTTCTATCAAAATGTTTTTGCAACAATATTATATATTTTCACAATAATAGTTTTGCTATACTCAGCGACATTCACTGTTTAAACTAAAAAAGTAAAGGTAAACTTACACCAAGTTCATTATTTCATTAGTGGGATCCTTATCCCACTAAGGATACACCCTTGTGTATTATTATAAAATGATACGGTTCAAAAGAATAACTACCGAGTTTTTTGACTGAAATTCTCAGTAGAATCTTCATTTCAAGCCGGGGTAGCCTTAAATTTAATCCTGTGCGTGACCATTCAACAATGAATATTAGTCTACTTGAAGTAAGTGTATTTGGATGTTTTTGATTTTTATAAAAACTCACTTTTTTTATCGTATAGGTAGACGAACGAGCATAAGGGCCACCTGATAGTATGTGATCAATACCAAAGCCATAGATATTGGCATTGTAAGAAATTTTAACCATCGCTTACATCGCAATGCGCCTTGGAAACTAAGATTTAATGTCCTTTGAGCCTGTAATTACACTGATTCACTCACCTTTCAAACCGGAACACAAAAATACTAAGTACTGCTGTTTTGCGGTAGAATATCTTGTAAAAACTTGATCTCAACCACAATCCGCAACGCTCAAAAAGAGAATTCAAGTCTATCAGTTTCCCGCCATGAAGAGTATCTGTCAATATTCTTGTTGCCAGATTAAAAATATAGGTTATTATTGATTAATATAAAATATGACAGATACTCTCTCTCTCTCTATTATCCCCAGTAATATTTAATATTAATTCGTAGCACATCTAACATTATATATTACAATCTGACTTAGTCTTACAATCCGATGGAGTTGAAAATACATGTTTAGATAGATTTTATGTCCACTATATACAAATAAGCTAAATTTTTATTATCTTAAGGATTAGAAATAAATAAGCTTGAGGTTGCTCTGTATCCAAAGTAACGACATTTAAAGTTTATTACTCCTTATTATTTTTCTTACTAATATAATTATTTTTTTAAAACATCAAATCTTTTTTTAAATGTCATTTCTATTTTTTTTTATTATCGTATGTTTATTATGTATGTTGAAACAATTGAAAACAATTGAAAACTTATCAAACATTAAAGAAATATAAATACAATTATTTCTTTACATACATTAGATACTATAGTTTAACATATAACGAAATATTTATTACAAATAAATCCAATGAAATAAAGATTCAAAACAAAGTTTGCTCTCAGTTTATTCTTCAAACATTAAAAAGTTTAAGTGTTTTAATTTCACTTGTAATTTTTTCTGATCGTGAAGAACTTAGCTTTAGGACCATACTTATAAACATTGTTTAGCGCGTGATTATTTAAACAATACTATGTCACCTTCTTTCGAATGTCAAATCAACAATGACAGAAAGAGAAAAAAAAACTTAGTTTAACTTAGTTTCCAGTTATTATTGGCAAGTAAAACTAATAAAAAAAGAAACATTTAAATACCTCTTTTCTTTTCTAATATAATACACAAAATATAATTTTCACATTATTTTTTTATCAATATATAAATATATCAATATAATATCAATATATATATAATTTATTTAATAGAAATATTTGATTATTAAATTCATTTTAGTACAGTCATTTTTATAATAAATAAAATAAAAAAACAAAATACGCTTTACAATTTAGCAAAAACACGCCGTCTTATAGATTTAAACTTATTAATTCAAGCCTTGTTAATGTTTTTTTTTCTGTCAAGTACATTATTTTATACTATTACATATATGATTATATATATATATATATATATATATATATATATTAGAATAGGAAGGCGGACGAGCATATGGACCACCTGATGGTAAGTGGTCACCAACGCCCTTAGAAATTGGCATTGTAAGAAATGTCAACCATCGCTTACATATCCAATGCGCCACCAACCTTGGGAACTAAGATTTTATGTCCTGTGTGCCTGTAATTACACTGGCTCACTCACCCTTCAAACCGGAACACAACAATACCAAGAACTGCTGTTTTGCAGTAGAATATCTGATGAGTGGGTGGTACCTACCCAGACGAGCTTGCACAAAGCCACCACAACACCACACAAACCAGTAAAGTTATATGATCACAAACTTGACCTTAAGCCATAGTCAATAAATTTCCGGTTCATTAAGGAAAGCTTGTTATTAAACGACGATAACAACCGTTCATCTTTCAACTCTAATGTGAAATTAGGACTAAAACTTCGGGGGCGCAAGAACTTGACACAGAGAGTTAAGTTTCACGGGTCTCTCTTGGGTCACTCACGGTTCTCATTAAATACATCGTAGATATTTCTTTATTATTTATGCAGGCGATGTTTTCAGATGAGAAATAGAGGTGTTTACTTGCTATGCGATTTAGATATATATGTACATACATAACTAACTATTAAAAAGTGCGATTTGATTTAATTAATTCAAGACATTATTTTAATATTTGTTCGTATATTTGGATAAACAAAAGATAATCTATTATTAAAAACCAGAAGAAGGATAATTAAAAAAAATAAACAACACTCAATTACTATCCTTCTTATAATTAAAAATTATAAAATCACCATTATTGAACATTAATACTTTAACCATTAATTAATTAAAATAATATCGCAATAATTCCTAAATTAATCCTATTTCTAATCTTACACTTAATATAACCAATATGGACGCACCTTTTTTTTAACGCTGGAAAAACACCTTACGCGTTTCCCCCACGGAAACAGAGGGCCCCCCACTGTTCCCGTGGGGCTCGTCGGTGTCCAAGGCGCCGAGTGCGCGCCGAACATCGGAATTAAAATTGAATGCCTCGTTAGTCCAGTGGCTAGCTCGTAAGGACGGGGTTCAAATCCAAATCGTATAAATCAATTTTATTTTGTTCTTATGTTAATAAAATCGTATTAGCAAACTGGATTTATATAGTTGAGTGATATACAAACATCACAATAAATATCGTAATATTTACCGTCCATATTTAAACGAAATTGCTATTTCTACCATTCCGGAATGTTGAACTTAAATGAAGTGGGTGGTGTCAAATCCAATGGCTTTTGCAATTGCACTAAATCGAAAGCTGGATGTTAGTAAATATTATTTAAAGATTTACTGACGCGGTATGCTATGAATATGTACATAACGTGCAGTGCCATACATCAGCGAAAGATACTTTTATTTTTAAAAAGCACTAAGCACCTTTAGTGACAATAATGATTAATTCTGAAGAGTACTTGTTTGTTTTGTTTCTTAATATTTCTTACTTTACTTCTGTTAATATCTTCGTTGTTAAGTTCTCGTGTGTGGGGTTTCTTCTATCTCGTGTGTGAGACTAAACGTTTCATTAGAATAATATGCATCTCATTAAAAGTTTTGCATTTTTCTACTTCATCTCGAGACGAACAGGTTAAAGTTTCTGTGTCGACATATTCTCAAACTTAATTACAGTGTTCGTTCAAATGTGGGTTAAAACTAAATATTTTCAACGTGGCTATTTTGCGAGACGTTATTTAAATTACAAATAAAATAAAGAATATAGCAATAACTCTAGAAGTTTAGGAAACTTCTAATCATTTAAATTTGTACCATAAAGTTAAATCTATGTCATGTTTTAATGTTTATATAATAGATTGTACTAGATCAAATATTTCTAATAAATTGTATTGACTTTGCTTATTTACAAACTTACTATTTACTCTACAATAGATTAAACATAAAATGTCAGATTAAAAAAAAACAATATAGACGTACATGTTTCCGTATAAAATACACAATGTGCTCATTTCAAACACACGTGGATACTATCTGCATTTACAAACTACGTTCTATGAAGACTTCTATAGAACGGTCGCTGGAAAAATTCTTATTGTCTTTTTTTATTTTTTGTTTCTATGTAAGTTAACTCTTGGATGGAATTAGAAAATTCAGTACAAACATATTATGTACAGTGGTATTTATTAGTTGTGATTTTCAGTAAATAGGTCTAATGTAACTTTTTTTTTTTTTATTTTATTTTTTTTTTTTTCAGCCTTTTGCCGTCCACTGCTGGACGAAAGCCTCCCCCATAGAACGCCAACCATCCCGAACCTGCCACCTTTTTTAAATCGTCGGCCCATCTTGTCACAGGGCGTCCTACACTACGTTTGTCTAAGCGTGGTCTCCACTCCAACACGTGTCGGCTCCATCGGCCATCAATGCGCCTGGAGACATGACCAGCCCACTTCCACTTCAGCGAGCTAATTCTAAGCGCGATGTCGGTGACTTTAGTTCTCTGGCGAATGTCCTCATTTCGGATTCTATCTGCCAGAGAAACCCCAAGCATCGCGCGTTCCATTGCTCGCTGAGCGACCCTAAATTGGTGGACCAGTTATACGGTAAGTGTCCACGTTTCGGCACCATAAGTCATTACGGGTAGGACGCACTCATTGAAGACCCTGGTCTTAAGCGACTGTGGGATCGACGCTTCAAAAATATGACGTAACCTCCCGAATGCCGCCCAGCCCAAACGTATTCTTCTTTTAGCCTCCTTCTCAAAGTTGTGCCGGCCAAGTTGTATAGTTTGGCCCAGGTAGATATATTCCTGCACAACTTCAAGTGGAGAGCCATTTACGACCACTGGTCTCGGGGATACATGACGGTTTGCCATAATTTTGGTTCTTTCAATGTTCATCCCGAGACCTACTTGTCTTGAAGAATCGCTCAGGCTGTTTAGCATCTCTTCCAAATCCTGCAGAGTCTCCGCCATGATGACAATGTCGTCGGCAAATCGCAGATGTGTAATGTGTTGGCCATTTATATTAATGCCGCGTCCGTTCCAATCGAGCGTCTTGAAGACGTCCTCCAATGCATTGGTAAAGAGTTTCGGTAACTTTATTATAATGGCTTTATTTACAATTACTATTATTTCTTTTTTTTTGTTCCATTGATTTGCTTTAAACATAATATACATATATGTTTAGTCATTATATTTATGACATGCAAATATTTTATCTTAAATTAACCATTAAATTATAATAACTATTAAATTAAATATTAATAGGATTAATTATTACATTATATTTAATTTTAATACTAGTTGTTTAGCCAAACTGATTTTTTTCCTTCTGACATCTTTGATTTTATATTCGAAAGAATAAGTCACAGTATTGTTCAACAACAATTATAGGTAAAGCTGTATTTTTGCCTAAATTTAATTATTAAATTATAAGGATAGCTTATTACTCTAATTTTAAAATAAATAATAATAAAATACTAAATCGAATTTAGATTTCAGCAGCCAAGGGTTTCGACAAAGTTTATAAATTTAAAAAACATAAATTATTCTAAACTCAGCCGATGTACCGAAGTGAAAATGCGTTTGTTACTTTCCATGCCGAGGCCACTGTTGTCACATGTGCCGGGTCAGCACCTCGAACCGTTAACCATGCAGTTTCACTTGTTTTTTCTCTCTTTGGAATACTGTTTTTTTAGATTACTATATTTGTAAACGAATTGCTGAGCCTCTCCTTTTGAAGAGAAGGTAGATGCGTATGTGAATGATTTATACATGACACATGCAAGTTTCCTCACGATATTTTCCTTCATCAGCAGCACAGAATGAACCATAAACACAAATTAAAGCCATCGGTTAGGACCCATGTATTTCAACATCTCCATCTCTTTTTTTTTGCAATCGAAAAAATATGACCTACATTTTGAATTTCTATCTGTTATCCACCAACATTTTTTTTTGTAAAAAAGTACAGTGATGTTTTAATATAGATATAATAATAGGAAAAATAAGTTAACGTACTTAAATGGTTATACATATATAACGGTACATAGGCATATGCATGTCACGGTAGGATGCGCAAGCGATCCCGTGACGCCCCTTCGACAAGACGGAGTGGGTACCGCTGGTTTTTTAGTGGGTATTCCGGTGCCTTCAGTGCCGGCGAGTCCCACATACCCCCCCACCTCATGTGGGGGAAACGCGTAAATGCGTTTTTCCAGCGAAAAAAAAAACATAGGCATATGTATAAATAAATATACAATAAAAATAACCAAATAATAGCGAAATACCACTAACTGAATGATTCAATATGAGATCTTCGAAATTATAGTTTGTCTGACCTATATGGTTAGGTTGATTTGAAAATTAGCATAATTATTCCTTTCGTGACGTATAGGCTCAATAAGAACGGATTTAAATCCTATCGAAAATAAATTTTACACTATCTTAAATTTGGAACGTAAGTTTCCAACTAAATTAAGGGATTTTTTGTATGAAATTGTATTCATTTTACTGCACTCTTGCAATGTTCACTTTAAAGGATGAAGAATGTGAATTGCCAATTAAAATAGAATGGGCTTAAGACATGACCTAAAATAGATACGAGAGGAACTTACGGTATTGCTGCTCGATCTCGTCGTCAGTCGAACATCACGGACCTCTGACAAATAATTAAAACGTTATTTAGGGCAGGAAGCGAATGTATTAAAAAATCTTTTATAATATGCACATCGCAAAAATCTTTTATAATATGCACAAAATGTGCACATTCTTTGAAATCTTGGCTTCAGATCACATAAAGTTCATCACTTATCCATTTCTTCTTAGTCTTTTACTTGTCATAATCGATTCTTAAACAATAACAGTAGCAGCCTGTAAATGTCCCACTGCTGGGCTAAGGCCTCATCTCCCTTTTTTAAGGAGAAGGTAAAGAGCTTATTCCACCACGCTACTCTAATGCGGGTTGGTGGAATACACATGTGGCAGAATTTCATTGAAATTAGACACACGCAGGCTTCCTCACGATGTTTTCCTTCATCGTATAGTACGAGATGAATTATAATCACAAATTAAGCACATGCAAATTCAGTGGTTGGTTTTGAACCCACGATCATCGTTTAACATTCACGCGTTCTTACCACTGTGCCATCTCGGTTATTCTAAATAATAAGCTTAACGTAAATTATATTTTAGAATTTTTTTAAATAGGTATCCGTTATACATGCCCCGCAATCTTCGCTTGAGATTCACGTGTTTGTACTGCTATTCCATATCGGCTCAGGTAAGTACGATAATATAATAAATTTTTCGTTGGGTCTGTCACAGTATGCACCTGATCCAAACAATATGACACGGCGCGTTTGACACGAGAAACAATATACCTACCGATTTCATCGCTTCAATTTTATCGGGCAAAGGCGTATTATCTTTTTTATATTTAACCTTTTCTTTTTACCTTTTTATCTTTTTTTATAAATATTATATCTTAAAAGTATCCTATTTCAACGTACATCATTAATTTTTTGCCTTGTGTTTAATTTAACCCAAAAAATATTACTCTTACTGCTATTAGTTTTAAGTTTATCGGATACTCTCATACATACTAGTTGTAGTAAAAGTAGTGGGATTTTAGATTAGTCCGCCACATATTTCAAGTGCTGATTGATGGGTTATAATTTCATCTGTGCTCATATAGTTTTGCTTACATCGTTTAGTTACAATTTATTTTTAAAATAACAACATTATAAATTCTACTCACTTCATATAAAATTAAATTATTGTAAAAATACAGATTTTTAATGAATAACTTATTGAAATCAAAATCTTCTTTTCTGTGAAATAAAAAATCATTTCAGCCAATCAAGCGGTGCTACGGTAGGCAAACAAATGAAATCTAAAAATTCTCAAGATGTATTTAAATGATTTATATACACTCTTGAACATTTTTATGACAAATCATTTATACATATAACATTTACTTTTTTCTTTAAGCTGCATCTACTCAAGAAATTTAACAATTTTGCTTTATACCTCCCTTATACCTTAACACTTTCAGGATATTGAAATATCCAGACAGAAAATCTAATAAGTTTCATTGACCTGACCCGGGTCGAGTTACTATACGAAAAAAAATTGGCAAATCTTTCCTTGTCGGACCTTCACAAATGGAATTCTTCACCAGCACACGTTTTCCCCTCCTCTTATAACTTAGGTTCTTTCAAACACAAAGTAATTTTAATAGTGATTGCAGGTCGTTTTAACTCCTCGATATCATAAATTTATTAGCTATTGCGATCAGTTGTATTGATATTACAACATTTTATTCGATTACCAATAACTAAATGAAGCATGCTGAAATAAAAACATTTTAAAAGCTTTAATATAGATTGTATTCTAACATTAAATCCGAGTATACTGGTGACGATAAAAATGTGTTAAAATGGAGGTTTATAAACCTCGTCTAATAAGTCTGTATATTTCATTTTATGTATTCGGTAAGAGATTTTAAAAAATATAATATATGTAATAAGGTTTTACATATATAAAAAAATATAGCTTATTAAACGATGTTTGGGTCAGTTATACTTTTTTTTGTAATGAAAGGTATTTTTCGAACGAGGTCGGGGCGGTCTTAGTTCCCAAGGTTGGTGGGGCATTGGCGATGTTAGGAATGATTAATATTTCTTACGGCGCTAATCTATACGTCTATAGGTAGTGGTCACCATCGGGTAGTCTATTTGAACCTACATTACGAAAAAAATTAACAATTTTTTAATAAAATAGCCTCCTTTCATAAATACCTAAGGACACGAGGGATCACCACGTTAGGAAACAAGTTATTAACGGTGTATCCAAAAACCACCAGAATAAAAAATATAAATGTATATGCAGACTCATTAAATAATTAAGTAGCGGATCGACTAAAATATCTTTAAAAGCTAAATTGCTTGTAATTAATTAGCCAATTCAGCTTTTACATTAAGGCGTTTAACGTGAATAAGGTCATGTTGTTTTTAATTAGAAATTCTGATAGCTGATTAATATTGAATAAATAAGATTGAACAAGACTAAAGTTGTTCATCATACTTATTAATTCATTTTATGTACTAACCGGCTTAAAGTTCACAAAAGCTTACTAAAGTTATATATAGAAAGACTCATTTAAGTTTTTAAAACTCTATCGAATTCAATATAATATCAAAACAAAATATACTGTACTGTAAGTAGGATCATATACAAAATTACAATAAATGTAAAGCCTATAAGTAAGTACGATATGTAGATTCTAGTTAGAAGAATCGGTAAGAAGCTCAGTTACCATATCTCAAAAATTAAATAACATAAGTATGTTTATAACATTTTATAACCTAACCCCGCAATTTTTGATACTTTAGTATTACATTTTTATTTGCTTTATTTATATATACGTTTATATTTAATGTAAAACTTAATAATTGGAATTTAAGAATATTTTTTTTATATATATAAATGGTTACTTTGTTGCCCTAGGAAGGATTTACTGACATTACACAAAAAAACCTAGATGGCCTAGTGATAAGAGCGCCTGAATCTTAACCGATGATCGTGGGTTTAAACCCGCGCAAGCACCACTGAATTTTCATATGCTTAATTTGACAGTGAAGGAAAACATCGTGAGAAAACCTGCATGTGTCTAATTTCACTGAAATTCTGCCACATGTGTATTCCACCAACCCGCATTAGAGCAGCGTGGTGGAATAAGCTACAAAACCTTCTCCTCAAAAAGGGAGAAGAGCCCTTACCCCAGCAGTGGGACATTCACAAACTGTTACCGTACTGTACAAATATAATAAAATATATATATATATACATATATATATATATATATATATAAATATATTTAAGCGAAATGGGTGGCTGAGGCCACTTGATGGTGAGTAGTCACTAACGCCCTTAGACATTGGCGGTCTAAGATATATTAACCATTCCTGACATCACCAATGCATCGATATTGCTGACAAAAATGTTATGACAATGTTGCCTGTAGTTCTGTGAACTGTCTTACTTACCGTTTAAGCCGGAACACAACGATACTAAATATTGGTGTTTGGCGGTAGAAAACGTGACGAATGAGGTGTAACTACCCAGGCGGGCTTGCATAAAATCCTGCCATTAATTAAAAATGCCGTACTTTGTGGTTCATATAAAATATACAATGATGAAGTGGAATGAAGTCTATATATATACACGTGAGTGTGTGTATGTGTGAACATACATATATAATAAACTCATAAATGTTTGCAACGGGTTTTTTAATGATACAATAAAAAGGATCTTGCCACAATCGACGTTCCTGCTCTTATGCAGCCCCGTGGCGTAAGTCGTGATGATGGCAAGAAACCTGATGACACTGATTTCCTGGGACCGAAGATGGGTCCTAGTGGGATACTACTTGCGTTGACACACTGGCCCCTTATCTTATCATAACAATGTTAAAGACCGGAGCTGCCGCTGAATAAGCTTAAGCCATTTAATAATGCAAATATTCGTCTCTTTCCCAAATTATGGCTTTGTTCCGTTTACAGTTGAAAGACTGAAGTTGGACCTGGACGTAATCTTAAAAAAATCTTTATTAAAAGTATCGTCTTATTGCACTTTCTGGTGATAGAAGCTTCATTTTTTGCCAAAAGGATCGGAATTGCTATTCAACGAAAAATGCCGCTAGCATTCTTGCTGACCATTCCACGCGGTTTGATTTGAACAGTAGCTATCTTTAATTTCTATTTATATATACCTTAAGCCTTAATGTAAAATAATACTTATTTAAATTTAAAAAAAAATCGTTCATAATTTGAAATTTTTAAGGAATTATATTGAAATATTTAAACGATGTTTTCAGACCAAGTCAGGAAGTATTGATAGTTATCGATTAATTTTCATGAAACGTTTATTTTTTATTTAACGTACGTAAATAATTAACATAATTAATATAATTAATATATGACACATAATTATTCATAGTTAAATCATGTCATTTGTATATTTAAATATGTAAAAACGTAAATTCAATTGCAAATACAGTAGATTTTAATTATAGTAAACGTAATGGCTCGCAGTAAAACAATAATTACTATTCGATACATAATCGAGTGACTTGTATGATTTAAACATCGATATTAAAAACATGTATCATATTTATGGTTTTTCTAAAACAGGCAATCGTATTAATTGAAGCTTAATTTATTATTGACGTCGCACTTGTCTTGTAACTTTAATTAAATAGTACCTGGGTGACCGAGCTTCGCTCGGCTTTTATACTAAGTTATAAAAAAATATTTTTTTTTGTTAATTGTTTTTTCGAAATACACGAAATGAATAAAAGAATTATTCATTTAGTATCATAAGATTGCGTTTACCAAGCTGTTTTAGCCAATAAATTCGTGAAAATACTTGGTATTATTGAAAATCTTACAGACGATATCATCACTACTAATCCCACACATAAGGGCACATATAATCCAACACGTAAAGGGCGGCTAGAGATTTTATATTGTATAATTAAAATAAATTTATTATATCTTAGTAGCTAGTTTATAAAATTGCAGACCCGAAAGTCCTTTATTGCCGAACACAAGATGATTAAATCAAAGATGTTAGCTTGAATTTAAACACGCGATCTTCAATGAAAACCTTCATGTAGAAGACGTAGATCTTGTATTCTATCTACTAGATTATCTCTATCAAACGTTACCTTGTAATACGAAGCGATTTGGATGTTTACTAAAAATTGATTATTAATTTCTTTATTTACTTACTGCTCATTGCAGTTTCACGCGGATTGAAAACTCCCGTGGGCCGTAACGTGATGTTATTGTCTATAACTTTTTTCAACATATAGGCTAGAGTATTTTATTTTTTGAAATCGAACTATAATCAATTCGATCGAATTGTTTTTTTTTCGGATTGTGTATTTCTGTTGGCCCTAGTGGCCTCTACACCGGGCGGAATGGGCGAGTTGAACTCAAGCCGGATGTTGGGAGCTACTTAAGGGGCTCAAGAGAAACGGACGTCCTAAGGGTGCCTCCTGTGAGATCGGACTTCGGCTTAGGACGCCGTTGAAGTCGAGGGGACGATCGAAATATAATCTAGAAATTATATAAGTGTTCAAATACGCAAATTCGCCAACCTTATAATTAAACAAATAACATCCATTTTTATAAAGTTTCTTAACATTTTAATGGTTTTTAACATAATATTGACCTTGTATTTACAGCCTATTTAAATTTACATTTATACAATATATGATAAAAAAGTTATAACCAACATTACAGCTGAACAGCTATTTAAATAATGCATGTTTTTCATGCATGATATGTCATATTCCGCCATGATTTTCAATCGCCTACGGGAATTTAAATATTATGTTAATAAGCCATTTTTGGATATTAAATATATTTAAATAAATAAACAAAATTACCTCTTAAATTATAATATATTATTAAATGACTAGTGATCATGTTAGTGCGGCTCAGTGGATTTTTTATTATTACATAGGTTGGCGGACGGTCAAATAGACCACATCAGTGGACTGAGTAAGTGGTCACCACCGTACATTGAGATTGTTGCCGTAAGAAATTAACCATTTCTTACATCACCAATGCGTCACCAAACTTGTGAACTAAAATGTTATGTGCCTTATGTCTGAAGATTCACCGTTCTTCAATCTTCCAACCGGAATACAATAATACTAAGTATTGCTATGAGGTGTTATATAGGATATGATATCTACCCAGGCAGGTTTGCACAAAAGAATAACGACTAATTATTCTTGAGCAGTTTGACAATGTACCAGTATACTATGTTAATTTTATAACTTTTTTTGTTACACAAAAATATAAAAACTAACAATAATGAAACTAGAGATAATGCGAATCTCCCCCCCCCGCACTCCTCGCTAGTGCGTACGGCTGCCGTCCTCCACAGGACCGTCTGAAATAGGACACGTGAGGCTCCCACCTCACGCATCCACGGCCCCAGGGTTACGCCCTATCTTTTAAGCCCTGGGCGTCTGGGCTATGGGAGGGCTAAGGCGACGCCGTCATCGTCTCCACCGAGCAGGATCGATCCTTTCCCGTTCCCGCTCCGCCGTCTCCTTCTGGACCATGACGGTCTCAGAGAAAGAGGCTACGGCCCTCCACGCCGATTCCCTGCGAAGCATCGCTGACACGATTGCTCGCAGGGACAGGTCTTGTCCGACTTCACGGACCAGGATCTCCCTCTCCACACTCCACGCGGGGCACACCTCCAACGTATGCTGAGCGGTGTCCCGGTCCGCGCCAACCGTGACCGGTCATCACCTGCGTAAGTCATAAGGTTACTCATCGCTTTCGTCTCATCTAGGCTTCAAAGGCTGGCAGGATCGCTCCAACGACGCGTTTGCGTGTGTACCGTTCTTCACAGAGACGGTAGCGCCACGTCGCAAGAGCCCTCCGGTGTTCCTGCGGCTTCAACGCCTCGAGCGCACTCAAAGTTGGCGCGCTTTCACTGTTCTGGCGGAGGATGTGGGTCTGTTGCTAGACCCTCCCATCCATATCCGCCAGAATATCCAAGAGCGGAAAGCGCGCTAGGACGGTTGCCATCTCGTATGATATCTATGCGGATGGCCTCTCTCTGCTGCGAATTTTTGATCTTAGTCCTGCAGCGGCGGACGCCTGATAGTCTGTGAGACCAAACGGGTGCCCCGTAGAGGGCCATCGATCGCACGACACTGGCATAGAGACGGCGAACTTCCTCCCTCGGTCCCCCGAGATTAGGCAGCAGTCTGTGCATGGCACCCGCTACCTTCTCGATCCGGGGGGCTAGGCGCTCGAAGTGCTCCTCGAAGCCCCAGCGACCAACCAGTGTGAGGCCGAGGTATTTCATGTACCTGGCCACCTGGACGTATGAGTCACCAACGCGGATGTGCGCGTCAGGCGGTTCCCTGCTCCTTGGCAGTTTATGGAACCATAGCGTCTCCGTCTTATGGGACGCGATCCGAAGGCCCAACTCGCAGATCTTTTCGACGACAATGTTCACCCCAAGCTCGGCGAGCTCTTTGGGTCTCTCAAAATTCTCCCCCGTTGCCACCACCAACGTGTCGTCTGCATAGCAGACGATGCTGACACCGTCAGGGAGAGTGACGCGCAGGACTGCATCATACGCGAGATTCCACAATAGAAGCCCCAAAACTGACCCCTGTGGGACACCACAGCAAACCTCCCTCCGAGTCCTCGTACCGTCTTGCTCCATATACGAAACGTATCTGTCGCGCAAGTAACCACCGATGATCGCCTGCAGGTAAGGAGCACACGATGGTGTATAAGTGCCCCTCTAATAGCGTCCCAGGGCAACGTGCTGAATGCGTTGATGATATCGAGACTTACCGCCAACGCCACGCCACCCCGGCCCACCGCCTGCTCCGACAGAGTCTGGACGCCAATCTTGCGCGTCAATAGTCGAGCGGCCCTGTCAGAAGCCGAACTGACACTCAGCCAGGTCGGGGCCGACACGCGACAGATGCTCACACAGACGAGAAGCGACAATTCGCTCAAAAGCTTGCCAGCCTCATCGAGTAGGCATATAGGACGGTACGCAGAGAGAGATTCTGCAGCCCTGCCATCCTTCTTCAAGAGAATGAAATTCGCCTCCTTCCAGACCGTGACAGGGAACGTGGCAGTACGGAAGCAGCTGTCAAACAGCCGCCTCAGCCGACTCCCCAATGAAGCCGAAGCTAACACCAGCGCCCGCCCCGGAATCTCGTCGGGGCCGGGTGTGGTGAAGGTGACTTATCGTTAGGTGACCGATTTGAGCATCTGCCTTCTTTGAGTATTTATTCTAATTGGATTCTATCCAAAATAATCTAAATGCATTAATTGACATAAATTATAGGCATCAAACAGATATAAAATAATATCTACGTTTATTTATTTTTACTATTCACATTTCGTTTAATATTATAAAATAAACTTCTTACTGTTTCTTCTCCAAGGTCAGAAGCACTTGCATTCATTTGTAAAGAAACTTCAAACGCCTCCGTAATAAAATACACGTTTGAAATGCAGAGAAATCATGTTAATACCACATTAACCTAATTCAACATCGAAGTTTATAAATACGAAGTTAGGCATCCCATACAACAAGATAACAGTTGAAGTTATGAACAAAGAGTACAAGTTATTGTTGAACAACAATAGATGGAGTCCATTACAGTGTGCCATTCGTTGCGACCAGTATTAGTCAGTCTTTCACGTAGTGACGTCTTTACAAAGTTATAGATACAGTTCGTGTAGTCATTGTTGTTTTATTTTTACTTTGCTGTAAGGAATATTAATACGTCATATTAATTAAAGAGATGATGCGCTTAGGAATTTTATTCAAAACGCTGTACAATTTCAAATTTCAAACACTAATACTACTTTATCTAAATTTTGATTGGTCGATGGCAGCCGATGAAGTAATAAGCGACCAATGATCGATCTAGCTAGTTAACTTTGCAAGCGTTTTGAAATATCAGATTTAAAATCGTGCTGTTCAGAATCGGCACGATATTCCGTATGTCAATTAATTTTATAGACAATTATTATTAATTATTTTTTGACAAATTTATTTATATATTCAATATTCAATCTTGATTTGAGCAAATAATAATATAAGACTCTAATGGGTCTTTATATTGTAGTCCCGTCACAAAGAGGATCATTTTACAAAGTATTTTTCTAAGTTACTAAATATTATAATATAACACGTAGATCGTTATAGGATAATTACATTAAGGTAGATTTAAAATATTGATAGCTTCATATAATTTCTCCCTAAGAACATATCTTTAATAAAATTGTTATATGTCTATATAAATGTGAAATTAATTCTATCTATCTGTTTGACTCACGGCTACTACTGAACCATTTGTAATAAAATCCGACATTAAGGTTTCTGGAAAAAGACAGTTATGAACAATAATAAGACAATATGTTACGGGATTTACGAAACTGCGAAAGGCGTCAGTATCTGGTTCAAGTTCAATGAACTTGGGAACGATTTCAGCGAAGTCATAAATACGTAAGTTTCGAAAGTGAATTTGGTATACAAGTGATATTTTTATATTGTAACATTTTTTTTAAATTGTTAATTAAATATTTTGTTAAAAGATCAATCATAATACAAAAAAATATATAATACAGTTCTTATACAATTCTCCGGAAACGACGTAAAAAAACGTTCAATTGTAAGTTCAATAAAAAAATTTAAAAGAGTTGGTAATAAAAAATATTAGATCCTTACATATGAAATTAGTGTTTTGTCGTACTGACTACTTTGATCTAAAATATCTCCTCTTTGGTTAAGAATTCCAAATTCAAATTTATAAATTCATTTAACTGGTACATTTGAGTTTTGAAAACAGTCATTCGTTTGTTTTTTCCTCATTATTTTTTCTTTGGCGTCGCTTATTACCAAACAATGGAAAACATGAAATATCGGTATATTTACGAGTACGAGTTACCATGGCACCAGTGCTGCAGAAACAGCTCGAAGGATTAATGATGTGTACGGCGCTGGTGTCGCAAAAGAAAGCACAGTACGTTTTTTGGTTATTTCCGGAATTTGGACAACTTCTTACAAGAAAAAAAACAACTCCGATGCGGCAGTCCAAACCGCCTTCAAAGACTTTATTGATTCCATGGTTTTTTTAGTAAAGGGATCAATGAGCTACCTATGAGATGGCAAAAGTGCATAGAAAACAACGGTGCATACTTTGATTAATTAAATATGTTTTACAAAAAAAAAATTGACTTTATATTCCTCCCGTACAAAACGCCAATTTCGTATGTAAGTACCTTATATCTTATTTATTGAAATTGTCACTTTCTGTTTTTTATGACAGGTATGTATCGGGTGAAATTCAACATGTCATATGTATCAAACCACACTGAAACGGGGTGTCCCTTAGCTCAGCAGTGGGCTGCTTAATATTATTGATGAAATTTATTTTATATTTTCTTATCTCTAATTGTTTAAGCGAAAGAATTATAAAAAAACATAAATAATTCTTAGAAATTCCTTATTAGCTGGATGAAATCTAATGATGTACTATTCAAGGCGAACGTAATATTTTGTTTTAATTCCAACTGAACCCTATTCAAATATAAAACGAGACATGAACTTTTAATTGCTACAGAAAACGTTAATGCAAGCAGCTCTTCTCGTAATTATTTTAATAGTGATGTTTGCTTATCTCA
Organism: Nymphalis io; assembly: GCF_905147045.1. Taxonomy (NCBI): domain Eukaryota; kingdom Metazoa; phylum Arthropoda; class Insecta; order Lepidoptera; family Nymphalidae; genus Nymphalis; species Nymphalis io. The sequence goes on from NC_065903.1 coordinate 8,963,928, forward strand.
TTAACTAAAATATATTTTATATAAGTTTTACGCTAAGAAAATAAGTAAAACTCATACCTATTTTACATTTTAAATAATTAATTAAAATAGTAAAAAGTAACAGCCTGTTAATGTCCCACTGTTGGGCTAAGGCCTCCTCTCCCTTTTAAAGGGGAAGGCTTGGAGCTAATTCCACCACGCTGCTCCAATGCTGGTTGGTAGAATTATTTTTTGGTTATTTCCGGAATAAAATAATTAAGTGATTATTTTAAAATTTAATGTTTTTTCGGTTATGAATATGGTTGCATACGTGAACGAAATATATAAATATAAGATAGGATCTCGATGTTCGTGCATGATTTGAAAAATATGGAACGGTACGTTAAGAGGGGGAAAATTTCTAATCTTTTATTTTTATTTTGCATGAATAAATTCTAAAATATAATCTCGTATGTAACGTAACAATATTTATATACATATTATATATAAAAATTCTCAGTAGCAGCCCGGAGTCTGGAAGTTGGATGTGTGCACTCCCTTGCCTTGGGAAGCACGTAAAGCCGTAGGCACGAATTGCCGTCCCATCGGATTATGAGAGCTAGGGAAGAGAGAGTGCACCTGTGTTTGCGCACACACTTGTGCACTATAATATCTCTTGCGTAGTTGTTTAATCTCTCTTGAGGTTGGCCGCCGTGGGCGAAGTCGGTCTGGAGGACATAATATATAACTAAAATTTTCTCAAAAGAAAAAAAAATATAGTCTGTACATTTTTAATAAGTTAAGTTTATTTTTCTAACGAGTTTTGAGTATAATAAATGGTATACTTATTAGGTTTCGAACTGTTGATTTTTTTTTTAAATTTGACCGTATGTGATGTTTACAATTCGTATTCTTATGACAGTAAAGATTTGGTAAAGATTAAGAGAAAATTACGGTATATATATATTAAAATAGCAGAAAATCAATAGCGGCAAAAAAGGTTTTAATAGCGATGGCAGAATGTATTCAGCAATGTGACGACACGTTAAAGAAAAAAGGATATTAAAAATACCTTCGGAACATTCAGACTTGAGGTATAAAAAATGTACACTATTCTTTTGTTATATCTCGCATTCAAATGGTCTTAAATGCAAACCAAAAAGCTATAATGTTTACATTTTTATTGAGCGAGATGTCATCAAGTCAATTTACTAAAAGCCTCAAGCCATGGGGCGGTTTGAATATGTAGATAAAAGTATGTCTCGCGTTCTTGAACATCGTTTTAACTGATTTGAATGCAAATTGTTGAGAAGCCGCTATTTCTTTGGATTTTGTCTTTTTTCATCAGATATGTCTCGACACGATTACATTTAACTAGATATTTATTGAATCAGATTGCTGCGTCCACTTCAATATTTTGTATTTTTTGTCCTTGTTTGATTAATGCAAATTATATTTGCGTTCATAATGTTTTAAGAGGTTAGTTTACCGTAACAGCCTGTGAATGTCCCACTGCTGGGCTGAAGGCCTCCTCTCCCTTTTTTGAGGAGAAGGTTTGGAGCTTATTCCACCACGCTGATCCAGTGGGGGTTGATGGAATACACGTGGCAGTATTTCAGAGAAATTGGACACATGCAGGTTTCCTCACGATGTTTTCCTTCAAAAAATTAAGCACATGAAAATTCAGTGGTGCTTGCCCGGGTTTGAACCCACAATCATCGGTTAAGATTCACGCGTTTTTACCCCTGGCTCATCTCGACTATAGGTTACAGTTTCAGTTTATTCTAATGTAAGAGAACTGAAAGCTACCTAGATTTTTTTAAACGATATTTCAAATACTGATATTAAAAGTAGAGGAATGGAGACATGTTTGTTTCCAATGCATTTGAGAGGTAAAGTAATTGTAGTGTAGAGTCGAGGCCTTAGATATAACATTAGAATAAATTGTCATGAAAATTAATGACTTACTGGATGAAAGCGTGGATGAGGAGGACTACGAAATGTCTGGAGTTGATGAAATTAATGATTAAGTTTAATATGTAGTAATAATATTAAGTGCCTATAAAAAATATGTATATAAAAGTATTTATTATTAATTTTATCTACAGACGGTGCACTACTACAAAAGCCTAAAAACGTCTCCAAGCTGATTTGACTAAATTTCTTGGGTGTTCAAATAATCTCTTATTGTTGTTGATGTTGTTAGTGATAGTCGCTAATATTAATAAAATTGAAATAACACTCTTGGTGTATTTACACCAATAGCGGTGATTTGTAATTATGGTATTATATATTAAGTACCAACTTATAAATGTGTCACTGCTCGGCTTAGATTTTCTCTCCTTTTTGTGGAGAAGGTTCGGAGCTTACTGGACCAAACTGACCAAATGCGGTTTAAAAATAATCATTGGACAAATGCAGATGAATGAATGACGGATTATAATCACATTAAGCTTATAAAATTCTGTGGTTTTTTGTCCGAGTTTGAATCTACACTCTTGGTTTAAGATTCACATGTCATCACTGGGTCACCGTACATTTAAATCACCGATTTAAGACCGTTTCGAAACCTCTACCGAAAAGAAGCACAAGAAATGAGCAGTTTTCATTTTTTTGAAATAAAAAATGATCTAAAATTAGAAATCTAGGTATAACTAATTTCATATATATAGAGTAAAATTAATATTTTAAATTTGATAGTTTCGTAAATATTTGCCGCTAAAAAAATAAAATTACTTTATTAATTACTATTATTATCAAATATTGTGACCTATCATTCGCAACTAAATCCTTTCTCTTCTAATGTGATAATTAATGAGTGTGTTGTGTTAGAATATATATTTGGAACTTAGTAAATTATTATGTTACTTGTAATTAATTGTTTTCTACGACTTAAAGTGAATAAGCTTATGTCACGTGTTGCGTAAATTTACGTCTTATTCAAGTATTTTGATCATCATTATATATTATCATTCGGTTATGATGTGAAATTTGAACTACTTATTTACATTTGTCTATAACTAAAGTATGCCGTGTGGTGACGGCGACGGATATCACCACCCCATTTCATCCCGTGGGGGGCATAAAAGTTGACTCGAGGAAATACACCAGATACACCAGAGAACGGGCAGCAGCGTCTCTCTGAGTACTATGACCAACTTACTGCGATTGCCAACCCGTCTGCCATGCGTGGCGATTATGGCATTTCCCCCCAATGATTCCCAACATGGAAATCCTTGGGGGAGGCCTTTGTCCAGCAGTGGACGTCTTTGGCTGATATGATAACTAAAGTTTTTGTTTTTCTATTTTAATGTAGATTGACCCAGCAATCTAATTCGGAATATTCCAAAAATAAACAACAAATTACCAGAAATATTCCAACAAACTGCTATATACACACTTATTTACTTTTAACTGATCCGAATCAAGAAAAACGTTTATTATGAGTTTGTAGACCACGTGATACTGACATTTAGTGATCGATTCGTTCATATGTTCAGTTAATAATATTTTGATTTACCTAAAAAGTTTTGTGTAAGTAAATAAAGGTATTTGTGTATTTTGTACTCACGTATTATAGTATTACATCATATTTACATTAGTATAGTATTATATTTTTAATTAATGTACTGTTCACATAACACAGCTATCATGAACATCTGCTTAGCCTAATAGTTGACTGGCGAGCAATGTCAAATAAGTACATTTAGAAGTCTTTCCTTTGTGGACAATTATAGTCTACTAATTTATTTTGGAAAGGGAAGTGTTAGGGACACTATGTCCTTTTCTGTACCTCTGATAACATGTATTCAAAATTGTATGATGATCGGTTGAGTAGTTAAGACGTGTAAGCGTAACAAACAAACACACTTTCACATTTATAATAACTAGTTTTCGCACGTGGTTTTCCCCGCCTATGATTGGGAAAGGTGCTAGGTAGCATATGTCCTTTTCTGTACCCGAGTATGTAAAATTTCATAATGACCCATCGAGAAATTAACACATGAAAATATAATAAACAACAACGACATTGGCAGTGGCGCAGAAATACAAAACTTGAGGATCTTGTTCTGTATATATTCTTGACATCTTCTCAGATTGTAATAAACAACTTTCATTAAAAATATAACACCGTATCCTAATGCCTCTGCTGGTAACAGGAGAGCCGTTTCATTTTTCGATGAGAGTGGAAATGCTGATTGTCTGTTGTGAAATGTTTAAGGGTGTCCTATTTTTTTACTATAGCGGAGTGTTTGCTATGGGAAGTTAATCATATCTTTTATTCCCAGATTAAATGTAATGTTTTAACGATAGATGTTAAATAAATAAAATAATGTTACATCATACATTCATTCTTCGTAGATACAAATAATACGGAAAATTAATGTTTCGAATGGGAAATATATATATAATAGTTACTTAGTCTCATCTTAAATAATTGCAATTAAAGTCTTGTATCGGCAAATCCAAAAACATGACAAGTGAATCGTTTACAGGAATGCAAGATTTCAATTACTTGGCAACGAATGCGTTTGAAATAACCATCGAGCTGGGTTGTCAGAAGTACACTCCCGAGAAGGAACTAAAGAACGAGTGGGCCCGCAATAAGGATGCTCTGCTCGCTTTCATATGGAAAGCTCACACCGGTGTAAAGGGCATTGTTAGCGACGACTCCGGTTTCATACAGAACGCTATTATATCCATCGTCAACATCACTGGACCTGTTCCTCGACCCATTCGGCATGATATTACCACCGGTAAGTATTCACATATCATACTCACACACACACATACACACACACACACACACACTCACACACACACACACACGCGCGAAGAGAGAGAAAGATATAGAGATAGAAACAAACATAAATATATATATACTTATATAACACATGGTTTATGCTAACTTTGTTGCCACCATTCCACGCGGCTATGATTACAAATCATCAATCAGTAGCTATTTAACTTTTTATTTTTATATATCTATTTTATATATATAATGTTAATAATTCTTATGTAATTATTGTAAATTAAAAAATCTTAATTTATATGATATATAGTTTAATACAAACTAAAGCATGAAAATACTCTCAAGGACGGAATAAGAGTGGAAAATTAGGTAATTTGTTACTTGTTGTGTGTAGGTATTCGATATATTAGGCGATTATAAAGCGTCTATTTGTTTTAAAAACTGTAAAACAGACAGCACTATATCATATACACAACACTATATTATATTTGCGAGGAATTTATTATCAAAATTCATATAACTATTGTAATAAAACAATACAATATTAAATACAACCCAAGAACTTGTTTTATTTTCCTAATTAGCTTGCTTTAACGAAGTCGCTTATTATTTATACATTTGTAATCTGAGATTCCGATATATAGTAATAATTAGTACATAATATTTATAAAACACGTGATAAATCCTTATACAAATGCTTCGTAGGTTGTATATAGAATACAAATGATCACTAAAGTATTGCCAACCTAACAACTAAGATCTTATTAATTTTTATGCGTCTATATAAAAGCAGTAGAAAATATATTGTTGTCATTCGCCATCCCACGTACGGCGTTTATTGCGATAAATCACCGAGTCTGAAGTTGTTAAGATTTATTTCGGTGAAATATAGATAAATTCTAAGAAACTTTGGAATTGAAGTGGGCTTTTAAATTGTTTTTAAATATAATATTTTACTGAACCGAATTGAAGATCGAGTTCGAGAAGACCTTTGATTAAGTTTTTTTTCAGAAATTTAAATGCAATTTGTTTAAGTAAATGTATATTCACAATTTTCTAGTCCCGAAATATATTTTATACCAAACACAATGAACTTAGCTATCTACAATCAAATCACGCAATAATTGTAAGGGATTAACTAAAATCGGCTGGATTATAGTTTGTTATAAATTAAACGTGTTGTTCTTCGAAATGCACCCACGTTACTCAATTTAATCGGCTTAGCTCGTAAATTCAAACAAGACATACATCATAATTGTATTGACTAGGGAATGTATGAAACATGTAAGTCTATAAACACGACTTCTTGACAAAGGCCTTACGAGGGGAAGGAAGTTCCAATGCGGTTTGGTTACACATGTGGCAAAATCCCACGACGAGATGAATTAAAAACACAAATTAAGCACATGCAAAACTCAGTGACGCTTGCTTCGGCCTGAACCCACTATCATCACTAAGATTGACATGTTATAACCACTGGGTCATCTCGACTCATGATAAAATATATATTAAACCAGAGAATTGAATTTAGAAGTGTTTATATGAGACCGCAATACACTTAGAATCTATTCAGCGCAAGGGAGTATTCAGTTGAGGCTTAAGTAATTGTAAAATGGCGCCGAGAAAATTTAATTAGACTCATTTATTAAGTATTTACCGTTCATTTACGAGACAATAATCATGAGTATCGGTGCCTAAGTCGCCACTGCTAACTGCCCCTGTGTTATTGCGTGGGCTCTTCGCTAGAATTATGCTAATTTTATTGATGTACTTAGAAGTTAATCGAACTTAACTGTAATATATATATTACAAGCGTTTTATTTCTAAAATTAAAATTACTTCGAATTTTTGATATAATGTGTAAAGAAAACGTGCAATAAAAATACAAATGAATACATTAAGATAGTTGTTTGGTATGAATGTATATAAATCTTATTTACATAAGCACAATTGCCGAGGTGGCCCAGTAGTTAGAACGCGTCAATCTTAGTCGATGATTGCGGGTTCAAACCCAGACAAGCAGTGCTCGGCGATGAAGGAAAACATCGTGAGGAAAGATGCATATGTGGGATAAAAATCATCCACATTTGTATCCACCAACAAGTATTAGTGTAGCGTGGTGGTGTAAACTTCAAATTTTCTCCTCAATAAGAGGAGAAAAGAAACAAGTGGGACGTTTACAGGCTTTTAATATTACTATGTATTTTTATAGTTAGTAATACTTTAGTTACTGTGAACTTTCGGCAAAGGCACCTTAAAGCTTAAATCATTTTGAAATCTTTAACAATATAATTTATATACTTACTATATTGTAATGTTTTATTCGTGTGTTTTAACGAGTTTAATTTTACATGGCAAAAATAAACATGTCCATTTTCATTAATCTAAGCCCAAAACACTTCGGTACTTCAGGCTACAGGTGTCATTACCGCTTTGGTAAATAAATCAGTGGTTTCAAACATTATTTAGTCGTATCTCTATTGTGTATCGATTTTTTATAATATTATGTTTTATTCAATCCATTATACACCTAGGGTAGCTTCATTTTTGTTTAAAAATAGATAATATATGAGCAAGAGTGTAAAATATTAAATATAAAAACTTATTTCTCACAAAATAAAAATTCAATTAAAAAAGTAAAAACCTAATTAAAAATTAACCTTGAACTTTCAACTTTCATATTATAGTATGTAGGCCTTACTGCTTGGTCAGAAATCTCGCTGAATATTCGTCGTTGCACTCAAGTTAAAGTTACAAAATACCAACGTTACGTAAACTCGATAAATCTATCTGTTTCAGTAGAAACCCGTGAAACTGTTCGGGGTATTTCAACAAAAACAAACTTACTCAGATGATTGCTGCTAATTAAAAACATTCAATGCATTTGAAGGTAGCCTTACAAAGTTTGAAAATTAATTTTTAACCTCAAATGAACTGGAAATATATCTTTTATATGGTTTCCGTGGCACAGTTATCGTTTGGAGTTGGCATTTAATGAATATCTCAATTTATACACATAATTTTTTTTAAATTTTAATTATATCTTTAGGAGACAAAAATCTTTGTCTCCTTGACATTTCTTTGTATGTTTGCGCGCTCCGGTAATTCCTAATACATAATTTACACATATATCTACATAATTACATATAATGTTGTTCTTATTCTTACATAGTATATTATAATTATTTTAAATTATTTTATTTATTGTATTGGCAGACGCGGATCAAACATTTTTAAATACCCACATTTTTCTTTTTCAGTCAAATTGAAAACTACTACTCGCTGTTCACAGGCGTATTTATAGTGTCTGTTCTTTGTGAATAAATAATTACATTATTTTTTAAAGTATCTTCAGTTTATTTTAGAAAATTTAAATGATAAGCAAAAACTCTACATGGGCTTAATACCCGTGAGCGAAAGAGATACGAGATGCAATAGTATCCCATCACATCTATTTTTACTAATATTCACCCAAGCCCAAGGAGTCATAATTTATCTCTTGAACGCGGACCAGACAAACTGTTTTATTCTCTGTATCGCTAATAACGTCCACAACGATTAATCTTTTCATATATTTATGTTCAGGCACGATTCGTTTCAATATCGTAAGTAAAATTTCCTGAAACGTTCAGCCTTTAAAAGATTTAAATAATAAGAACAGATACTTTGATGATAACTATCGTTTATCACATTTGTCACTTAACGCTAGGATGCCACCTGATAAAAATCGAGATTATAGTTACGATGCTGCATGGCGCCACGGATGCGACATGATGACCATCGCGTGTTTACGAAGAGCCAAATCGATGTATTCGATTATATATAAATCTAAGTATTCTTAATTCGAATAGATATCCTATAATTTTATATATAAGTCCCATATTTTTTTTTAAATCACCATTCCACCAGCAGTAGATATTTAATTAAAATATGACAAGCTACGGTTGTGACGTAAGCTTCGGAATGAAAATTAACATTTAATTAAATAAAATCCCATTAACTGTAACATAATACTATAGAAATAAATATGTCTAGTACTTCATAAGATCACCTAATAACTAGTTGATCGCAGTCGTACTGCGTTGCGAGACATTTTTTTACATTTTATATATTTGATGGGATGTAAATAACTAGAAATCAAATGTAGTGATTATCAAGAGCTGTCAAATTTACGATAATGATCGTCACATAGAAACAAGAAAGGTGTAAATTTTCTAGAACGTAATCTCAAGTTCGCTGTTAAAACTATTGGCATACCGTCCTATCTGAAAGCTATCTTATCAGGTAAAGAATTAGTTTGTGGCACGGATTCTCGATTATGATTGATGATCATGAATAGGTGCATCGTATGCATTGATGACTTATGTATTTTATGTAATAAATTTTAGACATACGATCTGCGATTGTCTGTTATGATGTTATATATGGGCACTTTAAATGACAATTTAATGGAATATTCTGGAAATAGTATGAATATTTTTATGTATAGTCCTTGAATTTTTAAGATTATTTGATATAAGCAGAGTTCACTGACATATTAATTTAGTGGTTTTTAGATGTGATTAGATTTAGATAACTGTGACAATTATGTTGTAAGATAACCAACTTCGGTCATAGCGGCTATTCTAAATTAACCAAATGGCAATACTATAGAGCACGAGACCAGAAGTGTTCGTAAGCACAGGTGCATCATATGATACATTCCCTCACTCTCATAATTTAATAAGAAGGATTTCCTTCTGACACGACCGTAAAGAGTTCAAGTGCAACAACAACGGACTTACGTGCTTTCCAACGAACTTCAACGGATAAACCCAATAAAATTTTATTGATTTGAACCCAAGACCTCGAGATGTGTATTTTTATGAGCTTGCATTAGACCAACGACAAAGTTAGCTGCCTTAGTATATGAGATAAGTACTAATAACAATTCAACATAAGAACTTCATAAGACCCGGTATATAGGTACAGCCCTATTAACGGGGCAAGAACATCGATATACAAATATCTATCTTACCCAATATTTTAACAAGAATAATAAATATATAAGGTTGTTTACGATAGAACCTTGGCCAAGATAAGCAAAATTAAATTAAAAAAAAAACACAAATTAAAAAAGTAATTTTATTTCAGTTTTCGGACTTGTAGCAAACACCAGCCATTTTAATAATTGTTAACAAACTTCTATCACTATCTTACTGTAAAATAATATGTACTATGATATATTATATAATAGTGGGTTATTACAAGATCAAAATTAGTTTACTTTTAAACAGTAAATATGTAAAATAAAATTAATTTACAAGTGCACGAGCTACATTTCGAAGAGCCGGTTGGCGTGGTTGGTAGATACTTGCCTTTCACGCAGAAGGATGTGGATTCGATTCCCACCCAGGACTAACATTTGTGTGTATTAACATGGCTGTTTGTCCTGAGTCTGGGTGTAGTTATCTATATAAGTATGTATTTACTAAAGAAAAGTAGTATATGTAATATATAAGTTGTCTGGTTTCCATAGCACAAGCTTTGCTTAATTTGGTATCAGATGGCCGTGTGTGCATAATGTCCCAGGATATTATATAAACGTAAAATATACAAAAAATACTGTTAAATGTAGTCCCACCGTCATAGTATCAGAGTACGTCAGAGTACGTTAAGTATGTATATTAGATAACAATAATATCTTAATGATATCCTATGGATCTATCTACGCCGTAAGTAAATAAATGATCTTACGCATATTTACCATATATGGTAAGTAATAATTATAATAAATATGTATAAGTTCTACTACATTCATTTGAAACATAAATAACTTATAAAATAACAATATGGAAATGGGGGCAAATTTTATTTTAAAATATATTACAAGTCTTTCAGAAAATGTCATTCGGTTTTAATTTAACCTTTTAAAAAAAATTTGGCAGAAAATTTTGCAAGTTGTTTATTTTTAAACCGTATTGAAATGAAGTAGAAGCCATTAAATAATAATATTAACATTTAAATGTTCACAAGTTCGAATTCTACATATAGTATTCATTCAATCGTTGAATCATAAAAGAAGGTATTCTATACAACCAATCATCAAGTACAAGGTCATAATGAAGAACATGCGAAGAACGCAAAAATGGCATTTCATTGACAAACGGAATTATAAAGCCGTGTCATATAAAATTTTATCACGCACGCAAAAATAAATATATAAATATTTTAACAAATATAGTAACTGTTAAGTGATAAACATATATATATTACTTCTAAGGGGAATAGCTAACTGCACCGGATATACAAGTATTATATTATATTGTGCACAAGTGTATGCGCAAATATAAGTGCACTCTCTTTTCCCTCTCTCTATATAATTCCATGGGACGGCGAATCCGACACGACCGTAGGACCCCAGTTCAGTCGCAAGAACACCAAGGGGTGTATACAGTGCAAACTTCCAGACTCCGGGCTGCTAATGAAAATTTCTCGACAGAAAAACCCTCTAAACTTTTATTGGCCCAGCCCGAAGCTTGAACACGGAACGTCGGGATTTGCAGGATTGTGTGTACATAAAAATAAATAATAATAATAACAATCTACACAATAATTTATGCAACAAATCGTAAACGAAATTATTATATACTCCAATGGTTAAAACAAGGTTTTGTTTTCAAAAAGATCGCAAAAACTATCGACAACCTTACATTATAAATAAAACCTTATGTGCTCAAATTCATTTGAAAGAAAAGGTCTATTTTATTAGGATAATTGATTAAAGATGAGCCAAGCAACTTCATTCAAGTTTTATCATGATTAACTTACTTTATTATTCCTTCATCAGCATTAATTCCGTTAAATCTGAAAAATTACTAAAATATTGTTGCTTTAGTTTAAAATTAGGTGATATATTTTATATAAAGAGCAAAGGGTAATATTTTGTAAATGATTAATTAAGTTTTACGATTGATTAGTCGCATAAAAATCTCTATAGTTCCTAACACGGCTTAAGGGAAGGAAAAATATATGATAAGTTGTGATCGACAATATCTTTCCAGTAACAATACTGTCTGACATTATCTTTGATTCTTTTGATATAATAGTCTCGATAAAATTGATGTCTTACCTCAGAATAAATTTATTTTGTTAGCAGATCGCATCACAACACGAGCCAATTTGCGGTCAAAATGAACAGTAAGTAATATCGTCCCATAAAATCTAAGATTAACTCTGACGTAACTTTAAGCCGGCACACAATTAATGTTGTTTTTTTAATAAAAGTTGTTAATTTTTTTTCAATATTTTAAGTTTCAGCAGTGCATTATGTAATTTTAATCACGTGATTACAAATTCGTGAGATGCTGTGCAGTTTAAATGTTTTAAAAATAAGTGAAAGTTTAAGTAACAGTAGATCTATTTCAAAAAATTATTAAATTTGTCATAAGTCTAGGGTTTCGAAGGTTACTCATTGTTATTTAATTACATCTTTATTAATACAATAACGATCAATTTAATTAATAGGTTGTATATAAGATTTTTGATATTAAGAATTTGATTAGTACCATCGAAAAGCTAATTTTGTGGAAACCTTAATTTATTATTTACATTAGTAATTTAACTAAGCAAATTTTTCTCGGTAGTGACCACAGGGCTGCTGTTGTTAGTGGCGGCGCTGGCCAGCGCTTCCGCGTTCTCAATAAATTTGAGACAAAATCCGGAGACACTGTGCATTGGCCAAGAAAATTTCCTACGTATCGCCTATGTCGACAGTTGCGTGCACTACTACCAATGTTATTCCAGTCGTGCTTATCTCATGCAATGTCCTTTGGGCACGTGGTTTAATGAAGATGAGCAGGTAAACTTATCAATTTATTGATACTATAAATTAAAATTTTAAATATAGTATTTAACAAAAAAGATAGTGTTGTAAATGGATTCTATTTTTCGAAATAAATAAATTATACTTAAGGCATGCAATAAGTAAGATTTGTTTACAATATAGGTATTTTTTATCTTTTGTAGATTTGCGATAGATCTACACCACCTGAAAATTGTCAAATTGAGGATGAAGAAGATTCAGAAATTAGTTCTGAAGATGAATCAGAACAGGTACCCGAGGAAGAGGATGATGTAGAAGAAGAAGAAGTAGAAGTCGATGAACAAGAAGTTGATGAAAATGAAGAGGTAGATCAAGAAGAAGTTGAAGAAGAAGATGCAGATGAACAAGAAAGCGAAGAGGCAGAGGAACAAGATGTTGAAGAACAAGATAATGATGAAGAAGATAATGATGATCAGGGAGTTGAAGATTTCAAATTACAACAGGAAGAACAGAACACGGATGATGAAGAAAATGAGGACGAACAAGAACTTCCTGACCAAGAGGACGATGAAGAGGACGAAGAAGAGCAGGAAGTAGGAGAGCAGGAAGGAGAAGAGCAGGAAGGAGAAGAACAGGAAGGAGAAGAGCAGGAAGGAGAAAATCAGGAAGAAGACCAGGAAGGAGAAGAACAGGATGTAGAAGTGCAAGAAGAAGAAGAAAATCAAGTGGAACAGGAAGCTATAAATGACGAAGAAGATGAAGAGGAAACTGAACTACAAGAGGAAAACATTGGTGAACAATCGAATCATGAAGAAGTAATTGAAGAAGAATTTGTCCGCGTGGCATCGCTTAGTCATAACCACCATTATCATTATGGGCATGGACATAGCCATGGCCACGGCCACCATCATGGCCATGACCACGGAAAACCTTGTAACAATATCGAAGGGTCAGGAGAGGAAGATGAGGAAGACGCTGTTGTAGATTTTATTAGGTCACCGAGGCGTTTAAAACGACAAGAAGTGCTAGAAGAAGAAACTGAAAATGGCGAGGGTAATGTCGATGACGATACTGATGATGATAACAGTGATGATAATGTAAGCATTGAAGATGAGGGGAATAATAATGAAAACGAAGACAATGATGACAGTGAAAACGGCGATGACGACAATAACGGTGAAGACGATGATGACGGTGATGGTAATGAAAACGTTGATGGCGATGATAACGATGATAACGGTGATGGAGATGATAACGGTGATGGTGATGAAAACGACGATGGCGATGATAATGGTGATGATGATTCTAACGGTGATGGTGATGAAAACGTTGATGGCGATGATAACGGTGTTGGCGATGATAACGGTGATGGAGATGATAACGGTGATGGTGATGATAACGGTGATGGTGATGAAAACGACGATGGCGATGATAATGATGATGATGATTCTAACGGTGATGGTGATGAAGACGTTGATGGCGATGATAACGGTGATGGCGATGATAACGGTGATGGCGATGATAACGGTGATGGTGATGATAACAGTGATGGTGATGAAAACGACGATGGCGATGATAATGGTGATGATGATTCTAACGGTGATGGTGATGAAGACGTTGATGGCGATGATAACGGTGATGGCGATGATAACAATGATGGTGATGATAACGGTGATGATAATAACGATGCTGAAGATGATGACGGTGACGACGATGATGATGATGTCAATGATGACAATGACGATAATGATGAAAATGAAGAAACGGATAGTGAAACCGACGATGAAGAATCCAAGGTACAAAAGTTTTTCAAAAGATTTCTTAGTGCATTCGCTTAAAACAACAGGCATTTGATTTCAAAAGTATCTCTATTAGGAGTGCTCACTTGAAATTTAGGTTAGGAAGCTATGAAACTAATTTAATTTTAAAAATTAGACTTAAGTGTTGTGAGTAGGATTTCACTTTGTGCAATTTTGTAAATAATCTGACGAGTGTGTAATAAATTATTATATAACTATAACTATTTTTTATTTATTACATTATAATTACTTACATTGTTTTATTTTATAGGTACAGAGCAAAATTAAAAATATGATTAGCATGAAGGAATGACGAATTATACATTCGATCCACTCTTAATGCCGTTCAAAAAAATAAAACATGATTTATGTAAGTAACAAATAGTATATTTCTTATATTATTAATAATATAAGAAAGTGTCACTTTATTATGTAACTAAAACGTATAAAATCTTAGCATAATACGCTAAGATGAATATATAAATATTATTATGTTTGTTGTTTAGCTGAACGCTTATTTTTGATGCTTAAATTATTTTTGACTGTAACATTGTAATAAAATCTAATGGCTGATAAACGAGCAAAATTTCAATATGATTTGCTCATATGTCAGATATTACTGATAGATCGATTGATGATTATTGTGCCATAAAAAACATTAAGGACAGCGTCTGCCATATTTGTAAAAAAGAGGTACCTACTTACCGTTTTGAAAACGAAAATATTACATACGATGAAAAGTAACATCAATCAATCAACAGCTAATCGTTGTCCACTGCTGAACATAGGCCTCTCCCAAGGTGCGCCAAAGCTCCCTGTCCTCCGCCTTCCGCATCCAGTTGGTACCCGCCACCTTCTTAAGGTCGTCGGTCCACCTGGCTGGAGGGCGCCCTACGCTGCGCTTGCAAAGTAACATATAAAATATATTCTATTGTAACTGTAGAAGGGAAACTGATGAACGTGTAACGGCGTAGCGCTTAAATTGTGTTTCATGAATCCCTTCACAAATGTTATAGGTAGGCGGAGGAGCAAATGGGGCATTTGATGGTTAGTGGTCACCACCGCCCATAAATATTGGCGATGTAAGAAATAATAACCATTCCTCACATCGCCATTGCGCCACCAACTTTGTGAACTAAGATGTTATGTCCATTGTGCCTGTGGTAGTTACACTGCCTCTTCAAACCGGAACGCTAAAATACTAATTATTGCTGTTTAGCGGCAGAATATCTGATGAGTGGGTGGTACCCATCCAGACGGGCCTGCTCAAAGCCCTACCACAGGTAATCAAATCATTCTTTATTCAATTCGTCCTGTTGTCCACAGATAATATTAAATGCTAATGACCTGAATGGACTTCTCACTTATTATCCATCGCATAGATACATTAATAATTTTATTGACTGATTATTATCTGACTCTCCTCATCGGAGTTCACATTTAAACTTCTAATCTTAAATCTTGTAAGAGATTACTTGAAATAATATTTTTTGATTTTGATAATAATAATAAAATATTAATTTATCAATAAAAAGACAGAAAACCGTTACAAAATATTGGTAAAGTGGGTTGCATTTAATAATAAAAACTTACAAATTTTTAGCCAAATTTATTACATCATTATTATACAAAATAAATCTCAAATACAATAATAATTATAGTATAAGTAACACAACCAAAGCAAAACATTAAACATTGGATTTGAGAGAAGTTCTTGCCGCGGGCGGCCAGGCAGGGCCCGGTTCGGGCCCGGTCCGGGCCGGCCGTAAATGCATTAAACAAAGATTATACTGTGTTAACTAAGTACGTTAACTAAAGTATGACTTGATAGTTAAAATGTTATTTTCTACTCATTGGCAGTTATTAGAACGATTTCACAACACTGACATCCTCACGAACAGATGCCTGTGCGAACAGAGATTAGACGTTTGTTAAAGCTAAAATAGTTACAAAAATAAACATCTAAAATTGTAGACAACATAGAAATAGCGTAATAAATAAATTGCAAGCCAATATGAAGTAAATTCTTCTAAATTATCGGACGCAGATTGATCTAGAAACGAATAAAAACTAATTCCATTCGAATGTAGGATTCGTTGAACAATTAAATTAGTTAGTAAGACGTAGTGAAGTTACGCTAGTTGAGAAATCACATTATGCCTGCATACATTTAAATATAAGATACATTAGAAAAATGTATAACGGTATAGTTTCTAAGATAATTTCGTATTAAGGAGTGAATCAACAATTTTCAAACATGGTCCTCCCAACGCTCAGTACAAAAGTAGCTAATGAGTAGATATGTGATGTGTTAAAATGTATAGATTATCTGTGACCCGGAAATATTCGCATTGACTGGACCTCGTATTGATTACATATTTAGATATCACAAGTTTCATGTTATTTCCGAACGCCACAGACTATAAAAGCCTACCCTAAAGCGTATATAATAGTATAAGTATCGGTTTATCTAGCGATTCAAACGATATTCATACATTGACCAGATACATTTTCGCTAAATAGATTTCGCGCATAATGTTATCTAAAAATGCGCTTTATATATTAAAAACGTCATTTTCATTTGAACAACACTAAAACGCAAAATACAAAAATATCACGTTTACATCATTGTCGTTTCGACGCTTCCATGCGGGAAATATTAAAAAGTATATGTATGTCTAAAAATTTTAATACATTATTATATTACAAATGTATAGAAAAGTATGAGTACAGTTAAAAATCAATATATGAAATTAAAAATAATAATAATAAATAAACAAAAACGACTATATACAAAACAGCTAATAAATACCACGGCATGGATGCGGCAAAATACAACTTTATACAATTCCGAATTTCAAATCCTATCGCTTCCTACTTGCCTAGTCTACGCGGTTTACATGAAAATATCACGTCAACGAATACACAGTTACATTCCGTTAGTAAAAAAATGTTCTTCAATGCTATAAAGTTTAAAGCGTGCTCTTAACATTAATCGTATCAAATCCATCGACATTTTCGGTAAAAAAGTACGAAATAGCGGCGGTTGTACAAAAAGTTTAGACTATGTCCCTTGGAGGACATCAACCCGCGACCCTGGCGGTGAAACTGAACCCGGCGTGAACTGTGCCGATGGGTCAAAACAGGCCGATGTCCTTCTTCATGTTGGTCTGCTTCCAGGCTGGCAGCACTGAAAATTCTTCTTTGGTCATGCCGAATGCCTCCTGGAAAAATAAGTTAAAATTGTCTTACAATTAATTACATAATTATTAAAAAATAAAAAAAAGGTTTTTATATAAAAAAGTTAGACATATTTTATAATTGATATAAATTTACCGACGCGGACATTTAAATATATGTATATATAGGTAGGTGAATTGGCAAACCGGGCCACTGGACGGTAAGTGGTCTACCAGTACCAGCGCCAATAGACACGGGCGCTGTAAGAAATATTAAAAATTCCTCACATCGCCAAAGCGTCACCAACCTTAGAAACCAAGATGTGGCGTCTTAAATTACGTCCCAATTACACTGGCTCACTCAGCCTTCAATATACAATTTTAATTTTAATAATATTTATATAATAGCATGATTACAAGCATTGTGTATGTGCTATAAATATACATTGGTGCTGTAAGATATATAATACAGTTTAAACTATAAAGTGCATATGTACATATACATATCTTAGAACTAATAGGATATTGCGTAAAGTGATTATAAATTAATATCTGTAACAATTAAAAATAAATATTACTGTCTTGAATAGGCTACATACGACAAAATAAATATTACAGATAAATATATGTTTTAAAGTTTTTCTGTATGCCAATGAGTCGTCAACTATGAGTTTTTAGACGAATATCTAAGACTTATTTAATCTGTATTTATTAAATAACTCACTCGCTCTACTCAAGGATTAGTCTTGAAGATAATTTCTCAGTTCTTTTAGATATTGGCACCCACAAAATAATATTTCAGTAATATAAGCGATGGTCATAATTATTATTTTAAATATAAAAAAATTGAAATATTTTATGATATCACTTGTATGTTGTGAATAAGCAAGTCGATATAAACTTATTTGAATTAACAAATTATTTAATAGACTTCATTCAAACATAATTTCAGAATTATGAGAGAGAGAAAATATTTGTTTTTGCTCTCTGAGCCCAATTAGAGCTGAAAGTTAATCTTTTTTACGCGTGAATAAAAGATAAGTTAACGATAAGGAAATGTCAAAGTCCTTGAGTAGAGCGAAACGGCAGACACGGGCGAGGGGCGGAGAGATCGTCGTACCAGGAAGTCGGGCGAGGCGAGGTGTCGCTCGAGGTGGTGCGGGTCGACGTGGTCGGGCAGCGGGCGGCGTTGCAGCGCGCCGAGCGGCAACACCGCGTCGCAGCTCGTCAGCCGCGACAGCTCGCGCGCGCCCGACAGCTGCTCGCCCGCCTTGTAGCCGTGCTGTGGGGCCAGCCAGGTCAAGCGAGTGCGGACAGTGCGCCCGGGGGAAGCCCGGTCATTTATACATTTGTTTTTTCAGTTTACGATATGATGATTGAAAGTTAAACATTTTTTTACAGAATTTATCTCTCGTCAAACATTAGAACCCAACTTAGGTGTGTGCAAATGCGGGAGCTATTCAATTCCTCCAGTTAAAATCCGTTTTTCCTTATCGAACCCGACCCACTGTACACCAGATTTCACCGTCACCAGTTTATCACTTATACACTAGGTAAATAATTTACACAAAAGGTCTTATCGCTAGGTGCAATGCAATGTCAATTACGTTTCCCACTCACCGCGATATTCGCGTCGGCGGCGTCGTCGTGCTCGAGCCAGACGTCGAACAGGCGCGTGAAGGCGAGCGGCTCGAGCCCGGCGGCCACGACGCGCACGTCGGGCGCGGCGGCCCGCGACGCGCGCCAGTACGCGTCGGCCGAGCGCAGCGCCGCCGCCCGCAGCGCCTGCCAGCGCGCCGCGAACGCGCCCACGCCTGCGCACGCGCACACATTATTATGCATTCACCTTCCGACGCATTTTTAGATTTGGCAAAACGGCTAGTATTTACTAGCCAGTAAATTAACCAAATTACGAAACGCAATAAAATTGTATCTCGATTTTTTAAAAAATGATATCACTAATGAACACATTATTGAGAGTCGTTAAGATTTATTAATTTAGAATGTAGACGCACCGTTCCTTTCCGCGGGATCGAGGTCCGTGTGATGTGGCCACCAGCCTTGCCACACCCACACGTTCTGTCCGTCGTCCAGTAGGAACAGGGCTGCAAAAATAACACTAGATTATTGCAATACATTTAAAAAAACATAATATAGTATTCATAATAATATATACGTATATACTAACTTATCATATTATTTTATATATAATATTTATAAAAGCTCACCGGGTTGCGAAGCCGAATACAACTCCTTTTGTTCAAAAGGAAAGGGTGTCACCAGATGTTCGTGCCTTAGCGGTGACAGCACCTCATTGGCTTCGAACTGACCGCCCAGATCCGTGAAATGGAACAGCCGAGCGGTTACGTCTTCCCCGCAGTCCCTTCCCCCGCTGAGAACGGAGTTGTAGTACTGCTTGTTAGTAACTCCCAAACAGTCGAGGAAATCTTTCGATTCCTCGCCCTCTTTGACTTCACTGATATTAATGTCTTCACTTCCGAATAAGTAGCTCGACTGTCGCGCAACTAATTTATTCGCCAGCTCGATCGCTATTTGTTTCGTATGCTTCATACTTCGGGAACCATGCCATATGTATAAGCAGGCTTTCTCCGTATCGACTAGAATTAATGATCCGCGACTACGCAATTGTCGCACGGAACATGGTACTTGTAACAAATACGCTTCGTTGGAAATATTGCCGCGAGTGACGAACAGTCTGTACCTACTCTTGTCCGTTCCTTTCTTTCCTTGGTGGATTACCAATTTACCTTGGAAGAGATTCAAAAACGCGGGCGGTTCATTGCCCTGAGCCACTCTCACCTGGGGACCCTTTTCTCTATCTAATTCTACGGTCAATAGGGCCGCAGCACCTTTTTCGTTAGAGGAAGCATCCTTTCCTTGCCAACAGAAGTACGCGCATCGATCTCTACCCGTCAAGTTGTGTTTCGAAGGTTTCCCGTTCAACTCGCGCCCCGTCACAGTGATCTGATACTCCCATCTGATAATGTAACTGTCGCCTGAAAAGAATTCCCCGATTTCATCCTCATTTTCGACTTTCTGGTAGTCGTATTCCTGAATAACCCACTTGCAGACAGATTTAGTTTTAATATCGTAGTGACGCATTGATTCTTTGTCGTAGTAATGCGTGCCGCGACCGATGTGGGAACCTTCTAAAACGAGGTCAGGATCTTGGTATTCGTTTGACCACATCTCCTCGGCATCGCAAGGGGTTATTTCAATACTGTTTGTTTTATTTTCTTGAGGTTTGACCTTAATTACGCGACTGTAATCGGGCCAATCGAGGAACTTTTCTTTGAATAAGATAGTTTCCATGTGTTGGGTGATTTTAGATAGTATGGCCCATTCTGGTCGACTTTTAGCGGATTTAGTAGACTGACTAGAATCTTCTCTAGCACCTTGGGTCGCAGCGGCATTTAAGGGGTTTACGTGGCACTCTTCGTAATTGTAACCTTCATCGAAGAGCTCTTGTGCTAGTTGTGCTGCTCGTCTGCGACTTTCGAGTGGAACATTCTTTCCGTACCAAATATACATTTCAGAACCAAAGTCGAAAACGATAACTTTGGATTGATGTAACATGGCTATCTTTGGTACTTGGCCCCAATATTCTTTAATTGGCACTAATTCATCATCCGCAACCTCATAGCACATGTTTGTTTGCACGATGCATGATTCATAGATTTCGTCTTCATCCGCAGGGCCGGTTTCTATGGGTTTGTATTCTTCGATGCCTTCGGTAACACCGAGTAGGGACCAGAATTGGTTCCAATGTTTGTTGGAGAAATTCTTAGTTTGCTCATCTATTTTGATGAGTCCAGTTGAGCTCTTGCAGCCGAGATCCTTTGTGTTTTGTATATGTTGTGCGATGTCTGTGCTTCGGTTTCTAAAAGCAAAACAGAAAGTTATTCAATATTTATAATTTAAATTATTGAGGTTGTTCTTTATTATTTTGTTTTATATTTATATAATTATTACCTTTCAATGACATTGGCATAGAGTCCAATATACAGGAACAATTGATCCGGAGTGACCAATAGGAAACAGTCTCCGCGGTTCACATTCGTATGAACGGGTTCCACGAGTCGCGTCTGTAATTATTTTGAATACTTATATTATACATACTTACTTTTAATAAATAATATAGTCAACGTACTTGTAAAAAATTAATATTATTCTGACAGATTAACATAGATAGTGGAATTTTACTGAAATGTTTATTTATTGTTTCCACAGATACTAAAAAAGGAAATTTACGGAAACGACTCAATTGTTAACATAAATATTTAAATAAACACCGCGACGTAATAAAAACCCACGTAAAGCGATACGTTCTTTGTAATAAAATACATTTCCTCATTTAATATGTGTATACCTGCGTAAATATCCTTGTAATTAATTAAATATCGAATTTCTCACGCTTGTCTCAGTGTGACATTTTGTACTTCGAAAGTGATATATTGATTTTTGTTAAATGTTTTCTTTTAAAAAAATATATATATTCAAATAAAAAATGATATTTATTTAATATTTTAGTTTCAACTTTATAATGTAAGTTTTTTATCAATGAATACGATTATTGCCATATTTAAATATGTATTCTTAATTTAATTTAAAGTAGAAAATAATATTGATGTAATATATCATAGTTGTATCAAGTATAGAATAATTCTGATCAGGTTATAGTGATATGGAAAACCGTCGAATACGATTAGACTTAAATTTAAAATGCTTTTTTTTATAGAATAGGAAGGCGGACGAGCATATGGGCCACCTGATGGTAAGTGGTCAACAACGCCCATAGGTATTGGCATAGACATTGGCATGTAAGAAATGTTAACCATCGCTTACATCACCAATGCGCCGCCAATCTTGGGAACTAAGATGTTATGTCCCTTGTGACTGTAATTAATTCTTGTTTAATTTAAGATTATGTACACACCTACTACCAACGTATTGTTTACCACTTTAATTACTATTTTCTTCTGTTTATACTCGTAACGACACTAATTTTTTTTATAATTAGATTAATATTATATAACATACATAATATTGTATTACTCTCACAAAATTATTGATATTACAAGAACGACGAACTACCTACATAATATTTTCTTTAAATTGTAAACATTTCTCATGTAAGTGACTGTATTGTCTTTTTTGAGGAATAAATGTCTATAAACTGAAGATACTGAAAGCTCATTTACCTGCACTCGTCGCCGACCCTTGACGTGCAACAGCATTAGGGCCCGCGTGCCGGGGCTGAGTGCGTGCGACGCTGCAGCGCTGCGCAGCGCGACGTTGGAGAAATCCTCCTTACTCGCCAGCGCTGCCAGCGCTTCCGCCGCGAGCCCGCAATTTGCCGTTACTGGTGAAAAGAGTATAATATAAAATAATTAGCTCACTTATATAATGAAAAAAAAAAAAGCTTTTAATGATAATATTAGGGATAGATTCATATTATCCTTATCGATCGAAAAATTAAAATAATTACTTGTAGTAAAAAAATAAAGAGAACACTTTTTCTAAGTCAAGACAAAATTGTTATTAAAATAAGAAAGAATTATGAGGATTGTTCAACGCTTAAATTGTTATGACTTATAAACTTTACATTATATTACACTGTTTCTTCGTTCGTCACGGTATGCAATTCAAGAACCTCGTCGGTTGGTGGTCGGATGTACCATCCGCCGACCTAGTAGCTGGTTCACATTACATCACTCGGATATGTATTGACGTATGTCATTTATAAAGTAATAGCACTATTCACATAATTTGGATTAAATAAAACTGTCGTATTGTTAGCATTGAGAGCTGACAAAACATAATGCACAAATTAACGGCCTGAATCTTGTCGGTCGAATTTAATGTGAACCAGCTCGAAATGTTCCACCACTGATCGTGTGTCGGAGAGCAGTGCTCGTGATTTACTCACTCTTCTCCTTGAGCAGCTGGTCCCTGGCGGTGAGCGGCTGCGCGAGGTACTCCTGGCGCAGGTCGGTGCGCGCGGCCAGCGCCCGCAGCGGGTTGCGCGACGACGGCTGGCGACGCTCGCGCTTGGCGCGGCGGGCCCACTCACTCGCTAGGCTACATCGATTTGATATTTATTAGGCTGCATATTTCGAAAAGTAAACGATTAATTTGTTGGTAATTTTTGTAATAAAAAAAAACAGGACTCCGAGATCCGTTATTATTTATATTTATGGCATTACTACAGCAAGGATTGGAGAACGGTAACGGGGTCAGATTGCATCTGCCAATTTAATATCGCAATTGCAAAAATGGTGTTGCTTATTTAAATTGAAGATTTTTTCCTTTACCAATTTTTCTTGGATTTTTAAGGTTTACAAATCATACTCACAGTTGTCTCGAACCGCTGTCGATAGCGTCAAGGTCGACTTCAACGTCAGTCGGCTGCGACTTTTCCTGCTGCAAGGCAGGCGTGAAGAAGGCCTGGAATGTCTCGTCGTCGGCCCGCGGAACTCGGACGGGACACCCAGTCTTCTCCGCACCAGAAGATATTTCCTCTTCTACAGAGTAATTGGGTGTAATCATAAATTAACATTACATTATATTTTTTTAATATACAAAGAGAAAGTTCTAGAAAACATAGAACTGAGTTTAAACCTTGAGTTTAAACATTATACACTTTCAATTGCAGTAAAATGAATTTCACGGCATAATTGCAAGTTTGAAAAAAATCTCCTATTTATAAAATGTAAGTTTTTTTTATTAGGTGACCTTATAGGCACTGAATATAAAAAAATAGACTTATGTTTTAAGGTTTACTTACTCTCATCAACTCGACTAATACTTTCGCTGACGGAGTGACTTCGTTTAAATGATTCGCGATCTATCTTCGGAGTTTCTTTTGGTTTGCTGTCAACAACTGCACTCATAACAGCACACGATGCTGACCTAAGAGGACCAGATGCGAAGCCATTGGTAGGAGATGTGGGAGTTTTTCGTGACCTGCACAAAAATTAAATAATTTATAGGTTAAATACGTTCCTTTTATTTTTTAAAAAAGGAACGTAAACGAACTTATTGAAAGTTATCTTGCAAAAAAATATAATTTCGATGACGGGTAACATAAATTATATTAATTAACGAACTAAGCAAATTCAAATCGGAAAAAAATCCTCGCACCTAAGACAAAGTAATTTGGTCCGAAAACCTTTTATGGTATCGTAAGTCGAACAGATTAAATGCAACGATTAAACAGAATTACTGTCTTTATTTGGTTATATAAACTAAAGCTGTGTGCGGTCGCATTGTCAGCGGATGCTGTGTCACCTCGAGACAGTCGCCTTGAAGTTCAATTTAAATATTTTATTAATCAATTGCTCCGAGGTGAAAGATAATATCGATACAAAATCGTTTATTTATTATTTATAAACGATTATCTTTTTAACAATCACTCCGATTCGAAAGATTTTCTCACGGAAGCGAGAAGTTTGGATATTTCATTTGTAATTTCAAAAACGTCTGAAACGCTCCAGTATTATACATTTTAATTTTAACTTCGTTACTATACGTTGAACGTTTTATCCGTTATGTCTTATCGTTAGATACCGGAATATGTCTATTATTTATACTTTATTAGAAACAATTGAATATTCTCCTCAATCTTACCTGAACCTATTTGGTGCTGGAACAGCAGGCGTGACCGCTGGCGATGACGCAGGCGGAGTAGTAAGTGGTGGCGGAGTTAGAGGTGGTGTTGCAATGACTTTGTCGCGTTCCAATCGTCCCGCGACGGTGAAAAGAGACGCATCGGTTTGAGGTACACGTTTTCGCCATCCCTGTTTAATAACAATCATAACTTATAAACGACATAAATCTAATGCATTGAGCGAGAGGTCACTTGATTTTACACGTGTCATAGCAAATATTTAAATTGGGTATTTACTTATTTATTATTGCAGAACCTTTTAAAATATTGTTAGTACAAGATATTGCACACCGCTTCTATTTCAAAACACATTTCGCGAACATGCGCCAGTCACAATTTCTTGAATTTTTTGCACGTAATGGTTATTTTATAAGGGATTAAATATTTTTACGAGATTAAATGTAATTTTTATTCAAGACTATTTATGTATTTTTACGAATTAAGCATGCTTGAACATTTAATATCTTAGGGATTTTATATCTTACTGGATTAATGTTATTAAAAGTTTTCAGTCTTACAAATAAACGCTGTATAGTAGGCGAATACATGGATATAGACACAGATTTCTCTCTTTCTGTTATCAGTAATTTGAAATTTGAGCAAAAAAGTCTAAGAATTAAGTCACTATGCAAGCGCTGTAAATCAGCAAGAGATTTGTTATAATTAATTTTTAGTGTTATTATAAGTCTCTCTTACTTTTTAGAAAAATTTGTCGTTTCCGAAAATTTACTTAAAAACTTAAAAGTGATACGCAAAAAAAAAATGCGGTTACATTTACAATTATTAACAGTAGGAATGTAATGTTAGTAATTCTGCGTATTGCATTATATCAGTATGCGGTCAATGACTCATTATGGCTAAGGTTCGAAGTTACTCATACCGCTAAAATGCCTATACGCTTTTGCAATTGGCTATATAAAAAATAATTGAAAACATGTTTACTGTTATCACGTGAAAAAGAGTTTTAATTCTAATAGGGAAAATGCAAATTATATCAATGAAATTTTTTTTTTGACTAACGGGACATTGTATTATTTTTTATATAAGTGTGTGTATTTATATTTAAGCAGACATTATATTAGATAAGTATGCACACCAACACACATACACTTTATCTAGTGAGTTTCATAATCCAAATTGGTCAACGAAAGATCACCTCAAAAGTCTTTATGTGCCTTCCGTGCTACTCAGAATATCTCAAGATAAGTCTTACAAGCTATCCGCTATTTTCACTCATTATATATCTTCTTAATACATACCGGAATATACCTGAATTCAGGAGGAGCCTGGTTAAGGATTATGATAAGCTTACCACTAGACAAACGAAACACATTATAACCATATTATAGAGTATTATAAACCAGCTACAAAAATCCAATAAGCCGATTAAATTAAACCAAACTTACTATTATGGAAAACTTAATCTTTTTGAATAATATATCTGATGACAGTTTCATACAAGTATTTTCTGTTACAAATTGGCTTGAGACAAAAGACTTGAAACATTTCATTGTACTTTATAAAGTCAGCTTGTGTGTTAAGTAGCTTTACGTTTATAAATTATTTTCCTTCTTCCTCATTGAAACGTGGTAAATACCGTTAAGAGGTAAATAGTATATAGTACGATATAAAAGTTCTTTATATTACAGAAACTTGACCGACTTTTACAAAGGATTTCGAAAGACGGAAACATTCATATTGATAATATAGGTCGGTCCAATTAGCAGCGAAACAATACAGAGTAAGACCTTGATAATTTCACAAATCCTTTTTATACAGATGTTGAGGATACTTAATATTAGCTTTGTTATGTATATGTTCGAGCTAATGTATTGAATTTAAAAATAATTAACAAATATATAGTCATCAATGTATCTATCTATTATTTCTTTTGGTTTATTATCCTTAAACGTAAAATATCTTAAATAAAGAACATACCTTATAGCATTCATCGATTATCTAAGACATTCCTCCACATATGTGTATACAACACAATTACAATTTTTAACTTCTCCCAAAAAAGTCACCAACAATTATACAAAATTGTATCAATTTTAGATTATAACATGATAACAGCTAATGTGCCCTGTTTCCAAATATCATTCGATGAAGACGAAGCTTAATGTATCGTTTAGATAAATGGTTCGCGAATGTAAAGATCATTCAGTAAGCTGTTCAGCATATATCTGACACTAGCATTACATTACAAAGTACTGCCTGTTTACATCCGCGGAGCGTGACCGTCTGACCGCTTTCTTAGTTCGAAGTTTCATGCAAATCCAAGAAACTTCTCCATACATTCAGTTAGTTATATTTGAGACTAGAAATTAACATCAATTTGTTATGCCGATTTAACAAAAGCTCTACTACAAATATCTTATATGTTCTAATTCAGTTACAAATGAATTAAAGTAAATTTCCAGATATTAATCTTCGGCTTTTCAAGTGTTATACACTAGAAAATAGAAGCTAATAATATGCAGTGAACATATTTGATTAAGAGACTACAAATTCTATGAAAAATATCATATATACTGAATTAAGATACAAATATTCAGCTTTTGAAGGGCAATTCGGCTAAATAATGTTAAGGATAATCTTACAATTAGACATTGGCACCTGTAAAAAGTGTAATGGTGAAAGGAATCCCTTCCACCGTTAATGCGCCGTAGACCTGAAGATCCTTGAACCCTTATATTTAATTTAAACCTTGTAAAATAAATATTCAAAGTTTGTAAGAGGCTATTTGAATAAAATATATTTTAATATCATATCCTTTATGCTTGTAAATATAAAATCAGGCTCACGTAGACAACACGTAGAGTGCTTTCAAAAAGGAAAACAGCTTAAGAATAAATATTCATAACATAATGACGTCTCACGGTAGAATAATTAATAAGAGAGTGGTACCTGGCCAGGAATCCCAGGATAAGTTCTTGATATATTTGTAAGCAACATACTGAAGTAAGATCTATCTAAGATGATACGAGTACGTGAAGGTATATTCCGCATAAACGTTTCTAAAATAGCAGGTACTGTCTAATGAGAAATGAATCATACCTGTGCTGCAGTTTCTAATTTATTCCGTCTATCTGCTAAAATATTTGATCCTAATTCAGTTTCTTCGATGTGCACTTTTTTCTTGTCATCGACTGCTGCGTTTAATGATTCCTGAAACAATAAAATGTCAATGTTAAAGCACATAGCTTATATGTACGTACATATATAGTTTTAGTTAGTGTTTTTTTTTTAGTTATTTATTTATTATACATAAACATGTCCTAATCTGGATCAAGTTTTAGTGGCTTAGCCGTGATAAAGTAACAAATAAACAGATAGAGTTACTCTCGTATTTATAATATCAATCGTAATCTGAAAGATTTTTAGGCAAACATTTACTATTATAAAAATATAGTGCATAGTTACACTAGTATACAGTAACAGCCTGTTGATGTCCCACTGCTGGGCTAAGGCCTCCTGTCCCTTTTGAGGAGAAGGTTTGGAGCTTATTTCACCACGCTGCTCCAATGCGGGTTGGTAGAATACACATGTGGCACAATTTCAATGAAATTATACACATGCAGGGTTCCTCACGATGTTTTCCTTCACCGTCAAGCGCGAGATGAATTATAAGCACAAATTAAGCACATGAAAATTCAGTGGTGCTTGCCCGGGTTTGAACCCACGATCATCGGTTAAGATTCACTCGTTCTTACCACTTGGTCATGGCCACACTAGTATACCGTAAAGATCAACATAATAAAATTGATTATTCTTGAGTGATCAAGCCTTTGTAATAGAATTAGATACAGATAAAAGTATTTAAATTTTTTTAACGTTAGTAATGTTAATTTTAAAAGCTTTTTTTAAGACAAATTAAGTCGAGTACGATATCGCAAAACACTGTGTACAATTGGACATCAAATTTAAGATGATTTAAACATTTTATTTCCTTACGTCATACTGCTATGACAAGTGTTAACTTACTTAATACTCCATAAAATAGTGTAAAGAAAATTAATCATGGCCCTCATTGCAAGCCCTGTTACGTTATACTATGAGAATGACAATGATACCACATTCACACCGTAAATATTGTATAACATGTTATAAGAAAGAGAAACATATAATTATTTAAACAATGAATACAATCTAACATAGTTACAGAATTGGTATATTGTGTTTAAAGGATTTTAATTTGATGGATTAAAGATTTGTATACATAACGTGCCTGTTTATCGACTGTGTCGGTTTCAAACTTCTTGAAAACAGGTTTAAGAGCACCGTTGCTAGCATTTTTTGTTCGATTTTTCAATTCCCCGATAACTGAACCAAAATTTAGTCCAGCTGGCACTCCTGATTGTTTTTCGAAACGTTTTAGCAGTGAAGGTTTACGATCCTCGAACTTTGATTCGTCGTTTATATTTTCTTCGCAACAAATGTTTTCATTTAAATGTTTGAACTTATCGCCGATTTCATCTATTGACTTTTGCAATTTAGCCGCCTTTTCGCTTATTGTACTTGTCTTTGTAAAAGGCTCTGATTGTATTTCATTAAATTGTGAAGTATTTATAGAAAATTCATTAAGAGACAAATTATGGATTATCGATTGCAGTTTGTCGTCATTTAAAATAGTCTTTTCAAGAAATTCAGCGAAGCGTTCCCTAGGTGGACTATCCCTTTTTAATACGTTATCGTTATTATTTTTTTCATGTTGTTGCTTTATAAGTAAACTAGGAGTAATTAATTTTTTAGATTCAAATATTTCAGTCTCTAATTTTGGCGTTATTACAATTGACTTTTGCACTTCTGAAATTTTCGGTACATTTTCGATTATATTTTCAGTTTCTTTCTTTTGTTTTTCTTGAAAGGAATCTTTGATATCAAAATACTTGTCATGATTTATAGTATTACTTTCTTCATCATTACTTAAATTTATATTCTTAAGATTATGGTCAGCTACATCCGTGCCTATCTTGGCATTATCAGGACTACATTTAGAAATGGGGTCTGATTCTTTCTTTGTTTCCTCATCTTTTCTTACATCTTTATTATCGTCATTATCTTCAAATAAAGGTGCACTAGCTTTCAATCTAGGCTGAAGACTGTTTGCAAATAAAAACTTCCATAAGAGGTATAGAAACGCGCTAAACGCAATGATCACTCCGTAAAACATTTTGATTAAGTCCAATCACATCACTGACTAGAATAAGTTTATATTCAATAACACACATAAGACGTGCTCCATTAATAATAAAGTAATTAATTGTTTTGCACTGTATATCACAGAGAGTTTATTACTGATCAGGCATGAAAAATTAACGATGCAATTGGCCTCAATTAGTACGATCCTCTGTTAAAAAAGATAAACAAAACTTGATGAATAATATGGAGCAAGATATGATGCGAGTGCATCAAGAGGTTGACAAACGCGGACTGATCGAACGCGAACAGTTGCAATTATCTGGCACCGGACTGACTGTGACTCAGGCGCAGATCCTAGAACGTTGGTAAACATTATCGACCCAGTAGCTGTTACAAATGACGCATAATACGTGATGCGAGAATTGTAAATATTGAAGGTGCGCCAAAACCAGTATATCGTCTTATCGTAACCTTGACTGGAGAAAACTTGCCGAGCCCAACAAAAGAGTATTGACCCTTTTTGTTATGATCTAAAACTTTTAATAGTCCGATACAATTACATAAACGGTTTAGTATAATAGCAGACTAATAAATAATGCATGACGGCGATTTACCATTGAGATAAAACCTTGTTTATGAACCAACAACGAGAGCTTGTAATTGGAAAAGTATGAAGTTTATCTGCTAAACAGGGTGCAACAGAACTACCAATGACCTTATAGATAAGATAATTATGACGAGTTCCATAAATATATAAGGTAAAATATTATTACAAATTTATAATAATGACCAAGAGAACCAAATGAAAACAAAAGTTATAGTTTATTTAAAAATTAACAAATCAAATACCGTTACATGCATTTCTGAATCATTGGTGGTACATCCAAAAATTAAACAACATATCCCTAATATGTTCCTAATACATGATTATTATATTTTTTCATTATTAATAACAATATAACATATAAGTGATGGAGACAACATCCCAAATATGTAAAGTTGATCGAACCTAAAACGGTAGGATATGTTAACGAGCACGATGTTGATTGAGATTCATAAACATATTTGCAAGATGTTTTTATTCGAGATAAATCCTGATCCAAGTTTTAAATATTATTAAATTTTATATAAATATATTAACTGCTTTAGCGATTCCACTTCCGCTAAAATAGTGAACCGGTCTTATTAGGCAGGTTCGAATGACTAGTATTTAATAAGACAAAATAATACAATATTTAAAAAAAAAGAAAGCATTTCGCTTAACATCACAGTAGCAAGTTGCAATTTGAAATACCTACATTGTTTTCAATAACAAACTAATAAATACTTTATTACCAACATCAAAATGATATATAAATTAATTAACTGTCACCTTATCGATTTAACGATAAATCCTGCTAAATACGTGTTTATAAAATAAACTTCAAACAATACTAAATAGTGTTGTAGTTATACAAAAACAATACCAGTGCCATAATAATTAGAAAAAGAGGATAATAAAAAAGAGGATTTATATTCCGATTACTTTGAAACAAATGGATCACGATAAAATAATTTGATTACTGAATTATCATTCGCTGCATGTATGAGCGATGTAAAATACTTATGGATGGTTTCAAACTTATTGACATAAATATTAAATAAGGAAATGTATTTTAGAATGATCACTTTCCATAAGGAAAGAATTTTGCGAGACTTTCAAGTAATGTTTGAATAATGTCAAACAAAACTGTATAAAAGACAGTTTTATATTAAAATTCGTAAAACTGCACATAGAAAGAAATTTCCTTGAATATCCAGCAAGATAACGACGTAATAAAGAACTGTCAAGATAAAAAAAATGATAACGGGGTATAATAATCCGTAAAACAAACAAAGATCTTAACGATACCTATACTTATAATATTATGATTATATACATAAAATTTTGACGAAACGATTCAAACAAAACACTTGTACTGTATAATGAATCATCACACTCGATCATAACATACGAAATTTAATCCGGGTTTCACGTATTTTATTTTAATGTACTTATATAAAAACGTAAGAATGACAGTGAAATTTCACCGATATACGAATTTATACAAGATGTTATATTACTTGGCACTTTTCAATTTAGATTCACGAAATCGCGGTGAAAGCGAAATTTTGGTACATATGTTTA
Source organism: Nymphalis io (assembly GCF_905147045.1). Lineage (NCBI taxonomy): Eukaryota > Metazoa > Arthropoda > Insecta > Lepidoptera > Nymphalidae > Nymphalis > Nymphalis io. The sequence goes on from NC_065903.1 coordinate 8,996,423, forward strand.
TACGTATGTGTATGCGCGCGCGCACGTCCGCCGGGACCGTCAAAACAACTGGCAGTGCGCGTGCGGTGCCGGCGAGTCTGTGTCGAGACTAGAGGGTCATCGTGTACGCAATACGAATACCACATATGGTTTTAAATTAAGAACTATTATTTGGTTATTACGTGTTAATATTACTAATTGTTGGAACGATTGAATTTCATAAATATTATGTGGTAACAACATCCTTTACAAGCTTCGATTTTGTAATGCACCAATTAAAAGTAGTATTTTTTAATCATATCTAAATAACGAAGAAGTCTGTAAAAATATTTACTTATTAACATCATAATTGTAACCCTTATATGATAAAATATATAAATAAATGAACGTTCAAAGGAATTTATTTCACAACATTTGTTAAGGTGCTATTTAAAAAAAAAACGAAGCATAAAATCTTTATTTTAGCCATGAGAGAGAGACGAGACGAGTCGTTGGTAAGTAATAATAATCATTAATACGGAATACATAATACACTTCACGGACCCAATTATTAAAATCAAGTACACCGAGTTATAGGAGATTGTATATTTCAAGATCAGATCTTACGTAAACTGACTCGTTACATAGTAAACAAACATTTTAACGAAATAAACAATTTTGTTTTATTGTTAAAGTTATATCTATGTTCATTACACACACTTCAGTAATACTAACACGATAATAATTGAATGTAATAACTGCGATAACAATATAATAACGTTTATCTGTTTTCACGTGAAATGGTTTTTGAAAACTAATACTTAAATATTACTTAATTACAAAATACTTAATAGGTCTTTAATATACAAATATATAAGATTAAGTGTAGAGTTTTTCAGCAAACTTTAAATAAGTCTCCTACTGGTATCAATGTTTTTTGTTCACTGATCCGTTGCGACAACTAAAATAATGAGCTTTAATATACCTTTGTGCAAAGTTTGTCTTTTTAATACTTATTTTCACTTTAAATTATACAAAGGGTTATTCACATCGCTTCAACAGTTATTGTTTGTTTGTTTATCGCCTCGTTCGTACAGTCGATAACCTGTGCTTAACCTGGGTATAGATCATAAGGTAGCATTCAAATGGTTATATTTTTATGCCAAACTTTTCGTTGAAGTCCAGAATTAGGAAATTGGTTTACTTATAAAGCACCCCATTAAATAGGACTATCAAAGTGAGAGCATAGTATATTTCTGTGTTTGTTGCTCATATTTGTAAACTTCCTGCGGTTAAAACCTAGTTACTTCCAATTGAAGTTTCATGAAGCTTTCTTACAATTTTAGTTGTGTTTTATGATGAGAGGCGAGATGGCCAAGTGGCTCTAAGTCGGGAATTTTAACCGAAGATCGAGGACTCAAACCCGGGCTTTTATGTGCTTAATTAATGTTTATATTTCATCTTATGACAGATATATCATCGACAGTGACGAAAACCATCGAGAGAAAAGCCACCATGTATATGACGAATTCTGGCACATGAATCTATCAACACCAACTAGCGTTGGAGAAGCGTGGTGGAATAGTTAAAAACCTTCTCTCCATAGGAGAGGCTTTGCCCAGTAGTGGGACATTTACGAGGAATTGCTTTACTTTTTTTATTTTATTGAATGTGGAAATAGAGTTATTAAACAGAAATTAACTTATTAAGAAAACAACTATTAAAAATTTATACGCAAATAAATATCAAACAAGTGATAATATTCTTCTATTTTCTCATAAAATATTTACTCGACAACTTTAAGCTTTTATTTTTTTTTCTTCATTATGATAATAAGCACGACGTTGGTCGAAATGTATTAATAGAATTCGAGTTCGCGCCAAACATTATGTAGAGCGTCTACGGTATCAAGTGCGTTGGCATAGTTTCTCTGCTAATGAGATCACTAACTATTTGTGATAATTATTTTGAATGAAATGCGAAATATGCAAGGTGCTTTTTAGGCACTTGGTATGATGAATAATAAAACTTTACGCTTTAACTATTTTAGTAATGAATAGTACTAGTTTTATATGTAAGGTATGTAGGTAAGCCTTATTAGTAATCGCATGGGGTAAATGATGGTAGTTTTGTGGGTAACAACTATTTTTGCATTATGCATATAAATATTGTACTTACTAAATAATTGTAAAACCTATCTAGCTAATATTTACTTGAAATATAAATACTTATAGACAAAAAGAAAATTACATTACTTTGAATAAAAGTCAAGGGTTACGTACATATAATTAAATATAAGAAAAAATATCGCACTGTTCACTAAATTTTTTATTACATTTATAAGCATTTTTTTACTAGCTTAATAAGGAAAAAATGCTGTTAAAATACCGTAATAAAAAAATATGCATTTGTTAATTTTATTTCTTCATACCGCCCGCTTAGCTAGCCGTAATTAAAATGTAGTTTTTTTTATATTATCATTTATATCCTATTTCTACGCCTACTAGAATCCGTTCGGACTTTCGGGAGCGATAAAGTGACAAACGAACCAAATTATTACATTTAAAATTTTAATAGGAAGTTAGATAATATATAATAGAACGCCATTTATTTAAAACTATTATTCATAACAATATTTTTACAAAGGTTTACGTTTAGCCGTTTTACTATTCAACTATAAAATCTCGCATGAAAATAAATCAAACAAAGCAATGCGGTTTGCATACATTTGAAAAAAAGAATACAAAATGCGCAAGCCTTGCAACTGCCTCGAGAAACCTGTTCTCCGATCGTGACGCGCTATCTCGATACTGAGCGCTTTATATAGGGTTGAGTCTATATACATTTTATTTACTAGAACGAAATAATATATAAGCAAAATATAAAGGCGGTAAGAAGACCTCTTTTCCGCTTAGAAGATGGTTAGAACTCTTTGTTGGTAGAAGCACGTGTAGTTGAATTTCATCTGAAACATGCAGGTTTCCGCACAATGTCGTCTTCTCCACCTAGCACAAGCTGAATTATAAATTTTAAGCACATGATCGAAATAAGTCGTGCTTGGCCGGATTTGATAACGTTATCTACAGTTAAGAACAACATGTTTTATCCACTGCGACGTCTCGTCTCTCTCTATAAATCTAAATATGAGCCTGCATATGAGTAGCTAAGCAACTGTCTGCTGTGATTGAAAGGTTGGAAACGGTATAACATTTAGAACAGTAAAATAACTTTAATATTATGTTTTATTTTAGAAGTGTCTAAGAAATGTCTAAGAAAACAGAAAGCTGTTCCGCAGTATACGGATCGCCTAGCTATAAGAGTTGCGAGTTCGATTCTAATCCATTTATATATTATCGTACTAGAAAATATCAGGAAGTCCTTGAAAAGAAGTATCGCTAGATACTTTTTTTTTTTTTTTAAGAAATAGATTTATTTAGCATTGGCCTTAATTGTCCCGATAAAGCTGACTTTTTTGTTTAAGCTAACATAATAGAAAAAAAAAATCATAGAAATTTCATCTTAATTTATATAATTGTCAAATCATAATCACTGTGACTTATCTCGTTATTTTAGTGAATGTACATTTACAAATATAAATATATTAAATGAAGTGGTAACCCTGATATAAGATGCTGTATACAATATATTGAAGAATCGTTAAAACATAGCGACTTTTTATTTCTGTGGTTGTAAAACTTTTGCTTTTTTTTTTTTTGATAGACTATCTTCACGACCATCAAATGAAACTCATAAACATAAGAATCTTAATTGTACAATAGTAAAATGAAAGAATTAAAATTATAACTTTCTTTGCTAAGGTGTGGTGTAAACTAATTTATTTAAATGAAATGTATATATGTAAAAAAAAGGGAGAGGAGGCCTTAGCCCAGCAGTGGGACATTAACAGGCTGTTCCTGTTCCTGTTCCTGTATATATGTAAATATAATTAGGTATTACGTAATTTACGTCCAGTGGCTTTAAAGAAAATCCCATAGCGATTGACGACTTCATTTGTAAAGACCAATATTTATGGGAATTAAATAATATTAAGTTTTTAATATATCACGTGACCAATTGACTATTGAAAATCAACATCTTTCACATTGTTTTTCAACCAATTAACAGACGAAACCGAACTACGAAATCACTTCCTTGATTGCCTAAAGCAATTTGTCTAGCCCACCGGTTTTCTAAATATTTATCCGTTATTTTAGTATTCAAAGTTATAATAAGCATTATTTTTGTCTGTTTAAGACTAAACATAACTTAATTTTCATTCCAATCCAAAAAAAACTAAATAACGTATGTATATGGGACATACAAAGAAAAAAATAATTGTTTTTATATGCAATGAGTAAATACAGAATTTTAATACAGTTGAAATGTTTTTAGTTCACTATTCGAATACAGTACATTTTAATCCATTTATGATTTTATTTTGTTTTTATGTTAATCTTATTGGTGTGTTTGCGATGTAGGTTTATATTTTAATCAGATTTAAAGTGATCACGAACTTACATATAACACGATTAATAGCATTTGCTTTGAATTATGTTAATATGAAAATTAAGATGGCTTTTCACTCTGCAATCTATCAATGAAATCAATAATAAATATCATATTCATAATAAATTAACGAATATCATATATTTATACAAAATATTAAAATTAATTTATAAAATAAATATTTAAATAAATTGTTTTTTAAGGTCAAGTGTTAATTAAAGCAATCGTTAGCTCTCGCATTTGTAGCGTTTAAAGATTAATAGAAACCTTCGACCTTAAATCGTAATCCGATTAAGTTAACGTTGGAAGTGGCGACCTCTTTGCTCCAACTTGGGATGTTTAAGAGACTTATAAGGAGTTGTATGCATTAGTGTCATATATACATACCTACGATGAACAAAGCATACAAATCATGAATAATATTTTAATTGTACGATGAAACTGTATTAGGCAGCGCTTTAAAAATATTTACCGTTTCCACTAGAATTATAAAGAACTTCCTGTATGCAATTTTAAGAATTATGTTTTATGTACATACATACTACGATTATTTCTATATAAATAAAATAGAATGAATAGAAAAATAATATTATGAATAAATAGAAAAAAACTTAAAAGTGAGATTGTATTTTAGCGCCAAAACTTTCCATCTTCATTCGTTCCCAAAATATAAATAAAATAGCTGATGTGATTCAAGGATGTTAATACTAGGTGGCGCTAAGCACGACAGCATACAGTTTAAAGGTTTCGACGGTAGATGGCACTTAACAGAGAGTATTTAACTTGCTCATTTTGAAAAGAAATAACAAAAAAGGTTATATTTTTTAAGTCATGAAAGTGACCATTATTTGTGCCATAAATGTTTAACAAAAGCTTTAAACGCAAGTAAATAGCATAATCTTGTCAAGAAGACGAGTGACATTAAATTTACAATAAAAGCAAAAAGTAATGCTGGCATTTGTGATGGTACAACGAACACTATTTTATTTAGCATATACCTTAGCCGCTGACATATAACTGGACTATAAAAGTTAGATAAACACTACTGTTATGACATTATATTAATCAAATTATGATTAAATGTCAGTATCAATTTCGATTAAGTATAAAAAGTTCTATAAAAGGTATCAATTCATTTTATATAATATAATATTTATATATGCCTTTTTTATGGCATATAACTTTTATTTTTTTCAAGAACACGAGACAGACAGACTAAAGTCTGCCGTCTACAATACAGCAGTTAACGTATTTGCTATTAAAATTTAAAAGGAAAATTATAAGGAAAGATCAATTCATTCTGGTCTGTCTTGTTCAAATTAAACCGCTAATGTAATGTCACGGATAACTAATGGGATAAGAGTTATTGAGGTTAATGTTTTACCGAACTTAAAATAGGAAGGAACATGTCAACATTCACTTACAATATCGATTTTGAATCGTTTATCTGTAAGGATAAAGCTGAAAATGCTTTGCACAATTGTTTAATTAAAGAAGATCGCTTTGCCAAAACTCGGGTTGATGCTCGCTACGCAAACTTTGCGAAGACTTAAGTTCTTTGTAAAGGCTTAAGTAATTGTGTTTTACGAAATGTCGCTAATGGATTCTCTATCAACTTAGATTTCTTAATTGACATCTTAGATAGATAGACAAATAGATAACATATACTTCGATATCGCATCATTAGTATGTAGTAACAGTAACAGCCTGTTAATGTCCCACTGCTGGGCTAAGGCCTCTTCTCCCTTTTGAGGAGAAGGTTTGGAGCTTATTTCACCACGCTGCTCCAATGCGGGTTGGTAGAATACACATGTGGCACAATTTCAATGAAATTATACACATGCAGGGTTCCTCACGATGTTTTCCTTCACCGTCAAGCGCGAGATGAATTATAAACACAAATTAAGCACATGAAAATTCAGTGGTGCTTGCCCGGGTTTGAACCCACGATTATCGGTTAAGATTCAGGCGTTCTAACCACTAGGCCATCTCGGCAACTCGGCTTAGTATTTATTCATTAAATAACAATAGATTTTATAAGGTGTAATATTGTCACATTATTGTACAATATGAACAAATACAAGTACTTACGTATGTATTTAACATAGTAAGTAATTCATATACTAATCAGGAATATATATCATAATTAATACATAATTTGTTAAGATATATAATATTATACATAATATATTTCTATATTATGTATATATTTGATGGTAGCTACACTTCGAATTTGCTTTCTATGTTGGATCAGCTACAATTATTGTATATTTTTATATAGTTTTTAAAATGTTCAACATAGTTTAATATAATCTACTTGTATATGTTTTGACATTTAACTTAAATATCATCATTGAGTAATGTGTTGCAAATTTGTTTTGTATCATTATTAATTTTTATAGGAAAATTTGTATTTTAATATTCATATATCCAAATTTGTTTTTTTTTTTCATGTTTCTTGAGGTTTCTGGGTTACCTTTAACTAAGGCGAACGATACAAAACATTTAAAAATAATAAATGAAGAATACTTAAATATTCTGAATGCATTTTACTCTCCGTAACAGTACGTACGTAGTTAATATAACAACTCGATAAATAAAAGTTTGGAAAGCTACTAGGAATGACGAATGTCGCTTAGCAATGTTAGACGTCTTAACAATACAATAATCAATGCTTTCGAACATCAAGGTCGAAGCGATGTAACAGGCGGAGATATCTCCTTTTTATGTGTCGAACCCAACAATAGAGACTCAAGCACGATAGATTTATTAGTATTTTCACTATGACGTAGAATGGACGCACCCTGTTCTCGACCAGACCTAGAAATATCGCTGCCGATAAATTTTTTATCATAATAAATATATATCAAAGGCAGATAATTTTCAGGAGTTTTTTTTTTAGACTTACTATCAAATAGGAAAAGTTATTGATAACTTTAGGTCAATGGAGAAGTATTAATATATATAAATAATTACACATTATTTCTTATCAGTAATATATGACATATTACTTCTAATTGGTTACCGTAAATAAACATTGTAGAGATATTAAAACCTACGATGGAATATAGAGAGTCCGAGTATATTACAAAAAGTGAAATATTTGCTTGCTGCGTCAAAAATAAAAAAAAAATCTATACGTTTATATTATAAGGTTGTGTGGTTGAACTCAGGAACTACTACTACTAAACCGATTTGAATAATTATTTTTGCATATTTTTTTATGTATATGACTCCATATAAATACGGCAAACTTTCTAAAACACTCATACAGTCTAAGCGCGAAACCACGGAGCCCAACTGATGTAATAAAATATCTTATTAGTGAAATTATTTTTATTAACAATTTAACTTTATGTACGCAAATAGATTCGTTCAATAATAAAGCTAGCGTTTCCGTGTTTAATTGTTAACGACGGGATACACGACATTTCCGCGTAATAACTCACAATAGCTCGACTAATCTAGCTAGGCTTCATTGCAAGCACTAATGTATTACATAAATACTGTCCGATTAAGTTTTAGAGCTAGGGTAATAGATATAGCTCATAGAATAGGAGATTGACTTATGATCAAACTCCTTACAATCAAGTCCGATGTTAATTTTGAAAGTAAACGAACTTTTGAAAATAGAGATTACATATTAGAAAATTTAGAGTCGTACATAATTCTGCAATTATATTCTGTAAGAACTGACTTCGTATCTCACTCGTGAAATGTTACAAATCGAATTACAGTGATACATTATTTTAATGCGTTTATCCTTTAAATGTTAAAATCATTACAATCAATATCGCATATAACTTTTTAACATCTTAACAATTTCATCATTGAACCATCCTGTCCCAAAACGTATATGTATATATATAATATGCCCATATTTGAAATCGCCTGAGAATATTTTTTTTTAATATATTTTTTTTTAATATCCTGGGACTTTATTCACACACGGCCATCTGATCCCAAATTAAGCAGAGCTTGTGCCATGGAAACCAGACAACTGATATACTACATATACTAATTTTCTTTTGTAAATACATACTTATATAGATAATTACACCCAGACTCAGGACAAACAGACATGTTCATGCACACAAATGTCTGTCCTGGGTGGGAATCGAACCCACAACCTTCGGCGTGAAAGACCTACCAACCACGCCAAACGGCTCGTATTTGAATCTGTATTTAGTATAAGATATGCTTAAATAAAATAAAACAGAACATTGTCTTTTATATATAGTGAACAAAATTGTATAGAACAGTTTCAGTGAAAATAAAAGCTATATGTATTCAAAAAATTTGGTATTGTTTGATCCGGTAACCGAATTTCTACAATATATAACATATTGGATCACTTGATTGGCTACATGGCAACGGTGAAACAGTTAACCATATTACAAGTCTAAACATTTGCTGTATAGTACGTGTATTTTTAAACAAAGAATATTTATAATTATACTACATTGTTTGTAACTAATTTATCAATAAATAATTTTAATGGAATCATACAAAATTTTGCTTTGAAGTTGATTCAAAAACTAAACTTTATTATTTTTGTTTAAAAAAATAACAGTACAAGTTTAAAAAATATTTATATTATAAAGTTGGATAGTTTGTTGCAATAAGAAGCATTACCAATAAAAAGGTAAAAAAATATAGATATTGAATATACCACTGAGATAAGATAAGAAATGACTTGTTCCTTCCACTTTTTTTAAATTGTCTATAATAACAATCACCTTACTCATAAATGAAACAAATAATTTTATTGCAGAGATAGTATACTGTAATATAAGACAATGTCCTGACTGCGATGCTCTTATAAGGATTTGAGTTATGTCATTGTATAGCAAGGGTCATTGTAATGGTATGAATGAACGGGCTGTATTGTTTGCAATATTTTTATGTCAGAATTTACCGGACTAAAATAAAAGAACATCTCAACTATTTATAAATATATCTTAACTTGTATCACGTGTAGTAGACATTTAACCGCATATATATTTTGTTTCTGAACGCTGAATTTGAGCATAAAAATTAAAAAATCATGCATGGTACTAACGTTAATTCTGTTTTTGGCCCGTTCAATTGCTTTGCTGTCTTCACGCTCAGGACTAAGTCGACACACTCTCGCTCGCCAATCGTTCGCGCCCGCCGCTTGAAGTGCCGCCAATCTGGAAAAAGTTTAATTCTTATTAGTAAAGTGCAATAACAATAACCTGTGAACGTCCCGACGTCGAATTGTAAACAGAAATTTTATATCATACATTCATGTACTTTCCCGAGTATGAACCTGCAATCTGCAGTTTAAATTCGTGCACTAAGAAATCTTAAATATGGGCTAAGGTTCAATCTGATAATTTAAGGGACCATAACATGAGTAGCATACGATTGTAGTAATAGATAAGTAAAATGGTAAGTTTCCATATGTAAAGTAAAATAACAGCACGTAAGCTTCCCTATTGAGTGTCCACTCCTACTTAGGCGGTTTAGTGGTTATTTCACCACGCTACAACAATGGTGGATACACATGTGATAGATATCATCCATCCTATTCAGGTTTCCTCACGATGTTTTCTTTCACCATCGAGCCCAAGATAAATCATGAACAAAAAATTAAGCGTATGAAAACTTAGAGGTGCTTGCTCGGGATTATACGCGTAATCTTCGATTAAGATTCACGTGTCTCTACCACTGGACCAGCGCGATTCTAAATATGAATGTACATACAAATAATAAGTCGCTTTCATTGCGAACGATTACAAGAAGATGTATACAATACACATATTTAAAATGTAAATATTATTGTTAAAAAATCATTTTGTAACTTTATTTATGTTTTATTTCCATCTAAATTATTATCTGGAAAAACTAAAGGTTATTCGGCTGGTAATGTCAATTGTTTACTTAGATAAACAACAATAATAAAAAAGAATAATGTAAAATATTTATATCAAATCAAATAAAAATACCGTAACCGTACCGTACCGTAACAGCCTGTGAATGTCCCACTGCTGGGCTAAAGGCCTCCTCTCCTCTTTTTGAGGAGAAGGTTCGGAGCTTATTCCAAACCAAAAATTTATTAATTAATCTATTCGAATTTCCAAATATAATTAATAAAAATTCTAATAAGTACTTCATATTCCATTTCAAACTTATATTCAAATGTAAGATTTTCTAGCGTTCAGCTATAGCTCATATACTACTACACTTTATATATATATTTATATATAAACATAGATTACGTAACGCTGAAGAGGTTGGTAGCTGTGAAAAAACAAGTGGCTCTTTAGGATGCCCTACGTCTCGTTAATTATGGTTGGCATAATAATAAATTAGCTACTTGTAAAATACAAGAAGCATAGACAAGCAGTCTGCTAGTGTCAGCAGATTAAAATTATAAAAGATAAAAAAGTAACAGCCTGTAAATGTCCCACTGCTGGGCTAAGGCCTCCTCTCCCTATTTGAGGAGAAGGTTTGGAGCTTATTCCACCACGCTGCTCCAATGCGGGTTGGTGGAATACACATGTGGCAGAATTTTGATGAAATTAGACACATGCAGGTTTCCTCACGATGTTTTCCTTCACCGAAAAGCACGAGATGAATTATAAACAGAAATTAAGCACATGAAAATTCAGAGGTGCTCGCCTGGGTTTGAACCCACGTTCATCGGTTAAGATTCACGCGTTCTTACCACTGGGCCATCTCGACTTCATTAAAATTATATTAAGAAATAAAAGTATTCCTACGCCTTGGCAACCATAGAATTTATTTTGAATTTAGAAGTTGAGTTTCATGTGCCTGTAATCACCCTTCAAATATGAAATATTTTACGGTAAAAAAAAAACTATTGCAAAAAGTATCTACCGAGTTTCATGTCGGTTTTTCTCATTAGACTCAATATCCCGAAACAACGGCACGGTAATCGTGCTTTTTAGAAATCATTGCAAGAGATAACTTGAAAAAAGTTTATTTACGAGAACCTTAGAATCACGACCGTTTTCCGTAACAGCCTGTGAATGTCCCACTGCTGGGCTAAAGGCCTCCTCTCCTCTTTTTGAGGAGAAGGTTTGGAGCTTATTCCACCACGCTGCTCCAATGCGGGTTGGTAGAATTCACATGTGGCAGAATTTCAGTGAAATTAGACACATGCAGGTTTCCTCACGATGTTTTCCTTCACCGTAAAGCACGAGATGAATTATAATCACAAATTAAGCACATGAAAATTCAGTGGTGCTTGCCCGGGTTTGAACCCACGATCATCGGTTAAGATTCACGCGTTCTTACCACTGGGCCATCTCGGCTTTTTTTTTTTCTCTTTTCGACCGTTTTCAGCGATTGAGATTCAATTTATAACATAGATTTGTGATTCGTAATTGGTCTTAAAAAAATTACAATATTAAACGAATCACACTTAATAAATAAAGTATTTTAAATTAGAAATCACAGTATGTTACTTTTTTAGTTAGTAGTGTGGAATCAAATTGTCTTAACAAGTAACGATCGAACACAATCAACTAAAAACTAACGTTATATATATATATTAGAATATTCATACAGTATATTATTTAAAGCGACAATAGACACTGGTTCGATAGCGGGAAAATATTTAGTATTTTTTTTCATGGATCGAAATCATGAGTTAAGAATAGATGAACTATAAATATTCGAAAAGGGATGTCTAAAATAATAAATAGTTTTACAAAAAAGGGATCAATACGACCCTTATCCGCCGACGACAAAACAAAAAAAAAAGTTTTCGTCATAATGATAACAAAAGTAGAACTAAAACAAATCGCTCATTTCCATGTAATAATGATTAAGAGATAAGATAACTTAATGTGCTTGGGGGCTTATCGTTTCTTGAATAGTCATCGACGATTTAATTTTACGTTTTTATTTTAATTCTTATTACAAGGGTTATAGATACGTAATTGAAAAGTGAATTTGTTTGGATATTTATATAAGCTAATTTACTAGTATTGTAAAAGAAGCAGACGAGTCCTAGAATGGAGACCGCGAATCGGCAAGCGCAGCGTAGGGCGCCCTCCAGCCAGGTGGACCGACGACCTTAAGAAGGTGGCGGGCACCAACTGGATGCGGAAGGCGGAGGACAGGGAGCTTTGGCGCACCTTGGGAGAGGCCTATGTTCAGCAGTGGACAACGATTGGCTGTTGATTGATTGATTTTGATTGTAAAAGAAGCGCAATGTTACATCTGGTTGGAAAACACTCTTACTCATATCACTGATCTCTCAAGTAGACTTTTCTCGGCTAGGACTTAGTTTAACCGTTGATGCTTTCAAGACCGGTCGGGCCAGAAGCAACACACAGTAAATTTATGCGAATCTAGGAAAACTTACGCTTTTTAAAGAAGCAACAAAAATAGTTTGGACCAAGGTCCAAACTATTTTCCAAGGAAAATGAGAAAAAAAAATCGGAATTGTGATTGAAAGAGAAAATGTGTCTAAAATTTTAAGCATTATTCGACAAGGTAATAACAAAATTGCTGCACTGTTTTTTTTGAATATCCATAAACATTCAGTAAAATTAAAATGCAAAAAAAAATATCATTTTAAAATCACCAACAACTGCTCCTATGTTCTATATTCTCAATGTTTTTCTATAGGGGTCTGAGTTCCTTAGTTAAAAATAACGCCTTATGACAGTAGGGGATACATTAACTAATGACTAAAGCAACCGCGGTTTTACAAAGGGATTTCGTCTTGAATATTCCTTATCAGAGATTTGCATTTCTTTTACTTCTATTCCGGTTTTTATACTATCGTGAGTCATAAATTCAAGCTTTATACAAGTCAGTTTTATTTACGATTTATTACTTTTTAGAAACTGCCATTGTATGTAAAAGTAAAACCAGGGATCGATGTACAATAGTTATCTTAAATATAAACGATAAGCTATGTTTCTAAATACAATTCAATTGTTTTATATAATGCACAGCAAATAATAGATAATTTCTTTGTTTAAAAAAAAGGAAGTTAAGCCAGCATAAAATTATATGATCATACAAATATATTTTGCGGAAAATCATAGACTACTATATTTAAATGAATTATTTTGTTCCTTAGATTTATTGGAAGAAAAGAAAACTAGGTATGTGTAACGTTTATAATGTTTGGTTAATCAAGACCAAAATATTTGTTTACTAAACAAAATGTAAAACAAGTAAAAGTAAGACGATAAGATAATGTAGATGGAAGTAGACGTGACAAAATATTTTAAGCAAATTTTCAAATAAGTTGGGAGTAGATATGAGTATCAAGCATAAAAAAATATGTAAGCTGTTGTAGAAAAATAATTACTGAGGTGTTTTATTAAACGTCCTAATGCTATGAGCGATGCCAGTACATTCACGCAAAATAAAATTATAAAGATATTTTTCAGTTAAGAAATGTTAATTTATCAACAAGCATTGCAGCATTTTGGTGGAATACGCTTTGAGATCTGCTCAAGTAGAGTAGAGGTCTTTGCGAAGCACTGGGACATTTACAAGTTTTTAACATTCACAAGCAAGTACAGTAGAGAAATACCATACTATATGTAAAAATATGTTATAATAAAAGAACGGGGTTGATATGTATGTTTAAATGCAAAAGATGTGCATCACCAGTCTGGATACAAGATATACGTATATTAAGATGTTTGATAAAATTAAAATAGATGCAATCGAAACCAATGCACAATGTCAACGACCCACACTATTATCGCCTCAAGTGCGCGCTCTCAGCCCTAGAGGAAATACAGATTAAAATTAATTATTGCTGTCTCTCTTATACTAATATATTTGTCTGTCACATTCGCACTATATCTGTGCAAAATATTAGAAAACAATACAAAGGAAATAGTTTGTTTACTTGCAAAATATAATATTTACGTGAGTGGAATGCAATACACATCTCATACTCGTAATGAATATGTGGTTTAAGTAGTCGATTCATTCTATTATATACTTTTACCTAACAAATAGTCATTAAATAAAAATAATAATTAATTTGCCTGTTCACGTTCCATATTTAAAAATAAATAGTGTTATAATAGTGTTGGCTTATTAACTATTGCCCTTTAAATTATAATTCACGCCGTCCTTTTTTTTTAATATTTAATACGTCACAGTTTATAGTAATATTTGCAACATTATATTATGTTTGTGAATTATAAGGTTATGACATATTAGTACTCTTTTAATGAATTAAATATTTCATATAAGATCATACTGTTATAAAGAAAAATCTTTTATTATTTGATTTCAGATAATCATTAATTCTGTTAAAAACTTACATCGAAAGCTCTAGTAGCTTAGACTAATAATAATAAAATAAAACTGACACGCAGACATTATTTATGTATCTTTGATCTCATAAATATAATCTTTACAAATAGTAATAATAAGTATGTAATATAAAATGTAATGTTAATACTTGTTATTTACAAAAGATTTCAGAATGAACGTATGAAAATTAAAAAACGCAAAAACATTTTTTCTAATTGGACTGATACATACCGAGATTCACTAAATTAAGCGTTGAAACAAACTCTTTTGCTTTATAATATGAATTGGCGATACATATAAATGAATCGATATGGTCTAGTGGTTAGAATGCGTGAATCTTAACCGATGATTGCCGATTCAAATCTGTGTAAGCACCACTAAGTTTATACGTGCGTAATTTGTGTTTACTTTGTAAAACATCTCGGCGGTGAAGGAAAACACCGTAAGTAACTGCAGGTTTCTAATTTTGCCCACATTCTGCCACATGTGTATCCGCCAACCCCCATTGGAGTAACGTGATGGAATTAGTTCCAAATATTATCCTTAAAGGGTGAGGAAGCTCCACAGTCGGTCATTTACAGGCTGTTACTATATAACATATAAATGTATGAAGTAGTACTACAGATTAGATACATACCTCTCAGCGATAGTGCCACCTCGATTCGGCATATCGGAGTGTGTGGCGCTCCGCTGGACGCCACCACCGAACCTGCCGACAAACATATAAACTAATTAAAAGAAATAAAGTAATTGCCTGAAATAATTATATAATTGTTCCATTTCTTCACTATAATAACTTTTGATAGGATTTTACATATATATATATTAGATATTTAAAAATAAAATTTAGAGTACTCATTTATATATTATACGTACTTATATTAACGGACGAGCCTAAAACTAAACTAACTACCTAAACTAAATATTTTAAAACGGAGAGATAGATAACTATCAATGAAAAAAAAAATATTAATTTAAATATTATTGCGATAAAATCAATTCAAAACAATACAAAATCATCAAATGAAATGTTTACCTTGGCTTTTCAAATTTCTCTTTGAGACTCTTAAAACTGTAGAGTCGTTCGTCCACCGGTCTTATTGACAACATTTTGAGATTAAAAAAAAAACTACTTATAAAATTTCACTTAAAATGAACCACTAAGATAAAAAAATCGATATAACAAAGAAACTCTCAAACTAACATCATAGCAATGTACAAAAACTATAACAAAAAAAGGGTTTAAAGAAGGGTCTCGCTGTGAGAGTACGGACACGGACGTCAACGTGACAGACTGTCATCGGTTCGATTTCGTTCGCGTTCAGACGTTAACTGATGAGTTTGTATATTACCCCAGCTTTCGTCACAGGCGAGTCCGTTATCCTTGTATGCCATTAATGTGTTTATTGTTTATCGTATAAACAAAATGAACTAAATGTTAGGATCGCAGTCGCTTTGTAGGCATTGGTACTTTGTTCATATTTAAACCTAGTCCAGAACTTATTACGGGGACGAAAATAAGAATTTTTACTATATAATTTATTTAATAAAATTCTATTTAAATTAGTAACAATTATTTTAATTAGAAACTTGAAATTAATCATTTACGGGCTGATTTTTTTTTTATCATATTGAGATTTAGAGGTTTTAAATCATATTTTGTTTTTTTTTTTATATTTAGTAATATATACATATATATTTCACACTGCTTATTATCGATGACACTTATAACGAGACGAAAATGCAATACTACACACCAATAACAATACTATTGGTTATCGGTATATTAATATTGCTATTGGTTCAAGTAAAATAATATTATCCACAAGGCAAGTACCCGAATTCAACTGACAACAATGAAGTTACAACTCGAAACACAGAACAGAAACAATACATGAACACTACTATTACGAAACAAAAAAAGATAATATCATTATTAATATTCAATACATTTTAACATCCTTATAGAATTATAACAATAAATATTTACCATAGTACATTGATATATCGCTTAGAGGAAACAGTTTCATGTTGGTATAAACATACTCGGCCGACGATAATATTCCGTTAGTTTACAGTTAAATCGGAGTAAAGTGGTGATAAGCCGCCCTATATACAAGTATAATTAATGTGAAATACTATGGGTTTTGTCGCTTAAGGTTATAATTATCACTATACCAATTTCGGTTTACTAGTGCCAAGCCAATTTATAATTTGAAAACTAATTGCACCACCTGACCAGCAGTACATATTCCGTGGTTTTATTTAAAAGTCTCACAGTACATGTACTACCGTGTAAGCCAAACCACAATGCGTAGAAATATATTACTTACTGGTGGTAGAGCTTTGTGCAAGCTCGTCTGAGTAGGTACCACCCACTCATCAGATATTCTACCGCAAACAGCAATACTTGATATTGTTGTGTTCCGGTTTGAAGGGTGAGTGAGCCAGTGTAATTACAGGCACAAGGGACATAAAATCTTAGTTCCCAAGGTTGGTGGCGCATTGGCGATGTAAGCGGAAAAAAAGACACCCCGATAATAAACGGATATTTAAGATTGTGAATATCAATAGTTTTAATCTTGCAATTAAAATACACAAAACTTCGAGTATAAAGATTTGTTATAAGATTTTTTAAATCGTTTTCAGGTTATATTTACTGGTATGGCCGGATTATATATTTAGGTATACAATACAGTTTTTTAAGTAAATAAAATATCTACTGTGTTGTTTATGCTTTAACCGTTATTGTACATTCTATATAAATATATAGTAGTTCCATATTAAATAATATCATAGGCGTGCCAATACCAAGTATTGATATAATTTTCTGGTACGATATTAAAGACTACTTCGCATACTTTACTAAATAAAGCAATTAATAACTTTGTTATATATCAAAAATTAAAAAGTTCACGTATATCAGTAACATGAAGATTACGTTGCTATTTCAATGGCTTATCTTTTTTATGTCAAATGATATCGAATTAAGGATAACTCAACTTTAACGGCTTAAATGCCTTATACTTGATAGTTTGAAAAAAAAATCAATGCAAATTTTGATCCATTATATTGAAATATTATTTTAAATGTTAAATAATTACATAACACCTACCGTTAGTTAGAACTAAGACCACGTGTTATTTAAATATTTACTCTGTAAAGCGGCGTTTGTAACACGCGAGCGCGCCCTACCGCGTTTGCATCGAGACTGGGCGGGCGGCGCTTTAACGTGTTTAAGCTGTGTTTTCACAAAAGGAAAATTAGGGATTATTCACACTGGAGAAAACAGGCTTTTTCAACATTAACTTAATGCACTACATTAGGTTCGGTGACTTTCTTTTAAGGTTTTATTACAACTCTAACAGCTGCTATACAACGAGGCCACATTACGAATCCAAATACAAAATAACGGTTTAACTGTTACTACCAATCTTAGACATACTAAAAACGTTATAGCCTTTGATTTACTATTTATCTCAGAACGATTCTTATGATTGACATGATTACATAATTATTTTATAAATATAAATATATTAACTGCAATAAACATTACAAAATAAGGATAAATTTGTAATGAAGTAAAACTACATACAGTTACAAAGGCGTCCAGAAAACAAACAAAGAACACGTGCCGACTTGTCGTCTAGTTCTCCGATGCAAAATGTGAATGCACTCCAGTACGAATGAAGTGCGAACGAAGGGCGGGCGGCGCGTTCAATCATATCTATGATTACGAGTTATAATACGTTTTGTTGAGCCACTAAATAACCTAATACATAATTAAGTTCAAGTACTTCTCTTGTTTAATCGTATTTCATTAATAAAAGAAAAACAAAAAATTTGAAATCAAAATTAAATTTTTATTTTTATGTACATTCTTGGACGACCCAGGTGGTGCAATGGCTAGAACACGTAAATCTTAACCGATGATTGCGGTTTCAAACTCGACCGAGCACCATTGAGTTTTCATGTATTTGAAATTAATTTCGTGTTTGAAAGGACAACTTCGTGAGGAAAGAGTTTACATCAAATTAATCTTTAACAATATATGCAGCCTGTGATAAATATAACTATATTAATATTTGAAGAGTAAACTGTACCGCTTTTTAAGCATAATGCACGTACGGAGACGTGTTCGGAGATTCGGCATTGTTAGTTTATATAGAGAAGGAACGTAGAAAGCTAAAATGTATACATAATATGTATTGCAAATACAATACATTAAAAAAAAAAAAAAAAAACATAGTTTACGTTCATACTGCCAATGACAACAGACATTATGTCAAATTTCAAAATCAATAACGGGTTTTTTGACACTTCATTGTAATAATGATGACTAGGTAGCATCTAGCTGAGCGTCATTCCTATCTTTTGATTTAATATATAATTTTATTTTCAATGAATTAGTCAAAATTTCGGTAACCATTACTTATTAAAATTATCTATCCTATCCTGATAAATAATTGCTTATCGAGTTTCAATAGTAGGTCCGTCTGTCTGTCTAGTAGAGACATGGAAAATCCGCAGATACAGCGAGTACATCCGGCTTTTATTGGCTTCACTGTTTATGACACTGCAAACGTAATTAATTGTAATTGCCGCTTACAGGTTTACAGTGTATAAAGCCTTAATGTCACGCTCCAGATCCAGCTTTTATTATGTCTGAGCTGAGCTTATAGGACATTAACATTATGTATATATATTCAATTATTATTATGATTCGATATATAGCAGTCACTATTTACTCAAACGCTAAACATTTACAAAACTTCGCTGTTTGTAAGCATAAAGGGTGAGTTAACCTGTGTAACACAGCCACAGGGGACACCTTAGCTGCTGTGAGCTACGGTTAAAGCTTTTTGATGTACTAACGATGTAATAGAGACAGTTACTATTAATTATCTCTTTTACCGAAATTTGCTTTAGTGTTATGACACATCTAATATATATTAACAACTAACTAAAATATAATAACTGCGAGAGTTTGTTACGCTTTCACCTCTTACCTACTCAACCGATCATACTGAAAATTTGCATACACGTTGTCAGGGGCACAGATAAGGACATACGTCCTTTTCTAACACCTGTCCCACTCACACAAGCGGATGAAGCCGCTAGTGGAAACTAATAAGCAATAATTACATTTTTTTAGCAGAGATGAAGCTTAACTTGCCCCGTGGCAAACAAGGTTTCAAACAAGGTTTGTGGGTATATTATATAACTCATCTCGTGCCGAAATCACCGTAAAGTAAGAAAACCTGCATGTGTGGCATCAAAATCTACGCAAAAGGTGAGAAGGCCTTAGCCTAGATGTGGGATATTTACAGGCTGGTACTACTCGGCATAGACATTTAAAGTTATTAATATTACTCTAAAAATTAAGGCATTTGTATTTTACAAATAAATAGTTTGATTTCAATAATACTCTTATCTTTATCCTGTCCTTCATTAGTATACATCGCGTCTTACCGATACAGGAGGCTGCCGTTTAACAAGCTCCTAACATAGAATATTAACAATGAAACTTTTCCTGCTTTTATAGTTGTATACTCAGACTGCATTGTGTGCAAACAAAGGGTTATGGCGACGCGACGCTCATTAAAATATAACACCAGCGAAGCGCTGGGCTTGCACGACATCTAGTGGCGAACGAACTAATTTACAATTTACACCAAGAAGTCACGTAGCGGAAATATTTGAGAAGCAATCGGTTGAGGTGTTTGACTTTTCGAAAATCGAATAGTAAGGGATCATGTCATCAATACATTTTCACAAACGCACACATCGACTATCATTTGTTTATACATACACATACACATACATACATCTCGCACATATTGGAATATTGCAATCACCTGACACGTCTAGACTAAGTCCCAGCTGGTGGAGCGAACATAACGCACTAATTATAATTCCGCTTCGCCGTTATGTTAACTAATGATTCCTTTAAAACAATCAATAAACAAATTTGTATATTTGTAATATTTTTTAAATATAACCTAACCTAACCTAACCTGTCTTTATTATAAGTTTCCGAACGATTCACTCTAAAGTTGTTGTTGACACTTGTGAGTGAGTGAGAGAGTATAGAGTTCTGAACACTTGTGCAACAGTTTCCGGCATAGTACGATCAACGTAAAATAGTTGGTGCGCAAGCAGTTTTAGATAATTGTTTACAAACCAATTAAGAGACATTGCAACGCTCGCGAGACTATTAGCTGGTAAATAAACTAAACATGTATTTGTATCTATGAAAATTCTCACAGTAAAATAAAAATAAATAAACGAATCAGTAACATATTAATTTAAGATAACGAAGCATCCAAACAATTCAAAAAAGTATGTAATACCACCGGACAAAACACACCGCATCGCTTGCATTACTAGGCCTATAGCTATGTAGTAAAGCGCTCGGCTGAAAATGTTCATTCGAAAATGTCGGGTTTTCGGAGCATAGTGAAAATGTGATTTCGGATCGCGGGCGGAACGAACGGCATTTAGTATAATAGTTCACTATAATAATACATGTACAAAGTACAAAGACTGATGTTTTGAAAACAGTATAACGATACACCTTATTTATTACACGTATTTATATAAAAGTACCAAATATGTATAATATATTATGTAGTCTAATACGTATGTTTATATTTCTAAGGTTGTCTGTAAATTTAATCAAAATACCCGTTGTTTTAGTTTATTTTTGGAAACCAGACGAGCAAAGAAACGTCAATATGTTAAGTACGCGAAATATGTTACCCTTGTGTCTGTAATTACACTGGCTTACTCGCCAATCAACCGTTACGCAACAATACGCAGAGTGGTAGAATAACTAAAAGCACAAACAAAATTACTACCGTTATAAAATATCGTACATATGTCGCAATCAGTGATAAATCTGCTTTCTGTAAAAAAACCTATTCGTTTTTGTTTCTGTAAAGCGATCTTGTATTTTACTGATAGTTCTTCTATCTATCTCGTTTAAATTGTTTTTTGTTTCATCGAATAATTAGAAAATTAACTTAAATTTAGTTTATTTACATAAACATCAGAAGTGATAATTACAACGAAATAGTGCGTTATAAGACTTTAATCAATATCATAAATTAATAAGCACATTGACACAAATAGACATATCAATACAATGTATGATAAATAAACGAAATATTTTATAATCAAATATGAACTTTATTACCAATATGTTAAAGATGAATATCAAATAATAAGAACAATCTGTTCGAAGCAGACTTGATACAAGAAGAGTAATTGAATCGACTTGATGTTGGTGGGTGTCATAGCCTGCTCATAAAATAACTTGTCCGTTTAAATCTAACCTTAACTACGCTATAACAGACTTTAAAGTTTAAACAATTGAAGGCGTTATGGTTTTAGCAATAAGATTACTTATGCCACGATGGATTTTTAACACAATGTAATTGAATGGCATTTCTTTTTTACTCATAAGAAACTGTAACAAATCTAAATGATTTTAATATAAGTTTTTTTTTTATATAAAATAGGAAGACGGACGAGCATATGGGCCACCTGATGGTAAGTGGTCACCAACGCCCATAGACATTGGCATAGTAAGAAATGTTAACCATCGCTTACATCACCAATGTGCCATCAACCTTGGGAACTAAGATGTTGTTTCCCTTGTGCCTGTAATTACACTGGCTCACTCATCCTTCAAATCGGAATACAACAATACCAAGTACTGCAGTTTTGCGGTAGAATATCTGATAAGTGGGTGGTACCTACCCAGACAGAGTATTTGTTATATAACATTTAAACTATCGCAATTTTTAAAAAACATCCCATTATGCTTTTTTAAGGTTTTTTGTTTTCGAGCCAGCAAAATTTATTACGGAATGTTGATACACCGAGAAGAATCGTCAATATAAGTAAGTATCTATGTCATTCGAATCACTGAACAGATTTATTAAAATATATTATAAATATGTAATGGACAATTATGTCGTGGTGGAATAAGCTCCAAACCTTCTCCTCAAAAAGAGGAGAGGAGGCCTTTAGCCCAGCAGTGGGACATTCACAGGCTGTTACGGAACGGAACGGACAATTATGTGACTTAAATTGTTAGCCCTGTTTTAACACTTGCATTGCAACGGCTCACTATTATTCATAATCAATTATAATATAGACACAAATGAAAAAACATCCTTACTTATTCCCCATTATCACATATAATTTCTATGAACTTTGTTTTATATTCAATTTATATACTTTATATACACGTTAAATATATGTATCATAATATATAAACAAGAAGTCCCCGATTCTATGAACACGAATATAAATTATCGAACTATCTTAAATCGTAACCGAATTTAACGCACAACAGTAACACGGCGAAACGAATTGCACTGGATAAATTAGCGTTTGATAAATAACAAGTTTTATCCATATAGATAACGTTTTTTTATCTATTTAATAAATGTAATGTATAATTCGAATTGGCGTGTTTATTTTGTCGATCGTAATAAAGACATTATTAACAATTTCATCGTCAAATAACTTATTAAGAATATTGTTATTGAAGGGTTTATGTTACGGATATTCATAGATTAGGGATCGAGATTCCGACCAATAGAACTGAGTTTTCCAAATCAAAATTATTTCTATTTCTATGTAAATACATAATTTTGTTATGGGATGTTTGTAACTCAATCTCGCTCGAATTTCTTTTCGACTTCAAATTCGATTTTATGTTCAATTCAAGTTTTATGATAAAATATTGTTATATTTTTATTTCATCGTATCGGGCTGAGGTGGTTCAGATGATAGAACACGTGGACCTTAATCGAAGTTAGCGCGTTTAAATTCGAATAAACATAGCTGAGTATATACGTGCTACATTTTTGTGCTCTGCGGTGAAGACAAAACATGAGAAGGAAACATACATGTATCGGATGTGCTATATAATCCACTAACAAACATTTAAGGAGCGGTGACAAATATGCTGAAATTCTTTAAGAGAAGAGGAGGCTTATACTCAGCATTAGGATAATTTGAGCTGGTATATTAAAGCGGACGGGTCATGATACTAAATTATTAAATTACGAGAATCTATATTCGAGTCGTTGTATCAGCATTCCACTAATTTATTTATCAAATGACGTCTAGTCAAATATCAGCCATTGAATTATTTGTACAAGTCCGGTAATAAGTTCGATAAATGCTATTAACCTTTTCTTACTGTATAATGTGGTATAATATACTTAATATTTACTGTATTTCTCGCGTTGTTGTAAAGTAAATTAAACATTTTTGCCGACTTATAAAATTTCAAGACAATGCATATTTAACAAGGGTTTTGGGTTCAAATCTAGGCAAGCACTACTGAATATTAATGTTCTTATTCAGAGTTAATAAATTCTTCTCCTGAACAGTAAAGCGGATTTGTTTGCGATTTGACATTTAGGGGCTTAACTTTACGTAACACAACTTTAAGAATAAATGCCTTTGCCAAAACGTGTGTATTATTCGAAACTGTATAACTGAATTATTTTATAAGCTTTATTTTCCAGACTGAAATTATTTAAAACAATCCCGATTTTGTAACTATAAAGCGTAGATTAACTTACCCAACGGCCAACGTCGCTAGCAATTCCGGAAAACCATACATTACACTGTACCTCGCCCCTGCATTTAACAGTGTTTTATCGTTCGGAAAACCGCGATATGTAACCCCTCAACTATCAAACCTTTTATTTTATATATCATAATATAGGATATATTAACATAATTGAGGTAAGCAGCTATGTTGATATTAAATACATAGTTTGAGATTTTTAAGTAGCGTAAGGGATAGTCGAATGTGAGAAATTTACATCTCTAACATTATATGTATAAAATCACATATATGTAAAGTGGATGGTGGTATATTTGCTTTATAGATCAATATACTAATACATTCGGAATGTGTGAACGTTTTTTTAAATATTGTATTTCTTAAAATAATATTATAAATGCGAAAGAAACATTGTCAATCTGTCTTACGCTTTTTTATAGAATTGGAAGGCGGAAGAGCATATGGGCCACCTGATGGTAAGTGGCAACACCGCCCATAGACATTGGCATTGTAAGAAATGTTGACCATCGCTTACATCACCAATGCGCCACCAACCTTGGGAACTAAGATATTATGTCCCTTGTGCCTGTAATTATACTGGCTGACTCACCCTTCAAATCGGAACACAACAATACCAAGTACTGCTGTTTTGCGATAGAATATCTGATGAGTGGGTGGTACCTACCCAGACGAGCTTGCATAAAGCTCCACCAGTGAAACCACTAGCTTTCACGACAAAAACACTGAAACAATTTTAATACAATTTGATGCAAGCTTGAACCTTAACGAAAGTCATGGGCTTTTTTTCGTTTACCTGCTCACCCCTCAACATGCGGGCGAAGACACGTTTGAAGACTTATGTATATGTGCGTAAAAATCACATGTAACGCCAAATAAACTAAACATAGAAACATCTCGTCTTCCTTATATAACAATGAAAACCTTACACAAGCGACTGTGATGAGGGAGTGCGGGCTGTTTAGACTCCCACAATACGACTGATAGGCTCTTTACTCCCCGTCTATTCCCGTGAAATGTGAAAGGACAACATGTCGAAACACGTTGAAACTTTACCGTCTTTCATGAATTGTCAAAGACGGCGAGACGCATACATCATTGTCTAGATTTCGAAGGGGAATACAGATAAGGAATGGTCCAACATTTGCAAATACTGACTTTGATAAACTTCGTGTTCGATCATGGAGTTAGTATTCGTTAATTTTCATACAGGATATATAAATTTAAAGAGTAACTACTGAGCCTTTACTGAACTACTCTGCCGGTACTTCTAAGTAGAATATACTTTTCGAACCTGTTATGTGTTTATACTTATAAGAACTAATTTGAAAAAAGTAGATATGTTATTGAGATTTTGAAGTGTGTCCTTTTAAATTTAATTACAATTTTATTTAGTAAGGAATTATAAGGAATAATAAAGAAAAAATGTATTATAATATCTCCCAAGTATATGTGAAAAAACAAAAGGCTAACGTGAAAAATTAATTTTCTGCAAATTCTATGGACAATGAGATGTCCTAGTAGATTAATATAGTTCTTAAATGAAGATTGCGGGTTCAAATAGAGGTAAACACCATTACCGTCTTGAAAGACTCCGGTGAAAGAACCATCACGAGGAAGTATGCATCTCTGGTGCATTGTATGACATAACCTTATAACCACCTTAAAACGTTTGTCTATGTAAATATCCAACAATTTCACTGCAAATATTACGTTCTCCAACGGTATTTAGAAATATCATTTTCTAATACATATAGCGTACACGGAAACACGGACAGTTTGAAGAGGAAATGAAAGCAGGACTCGGCGAACGACTTGAGAATTGTAGTCGGTCACATTTTCATGTCACTGCTCACTCTACTAACATTGTATTATACTCCTGCCAATAGTGTAACAGTGTGTTCAGTTCAAATGACATTATGCTAAATATTATTTTAAATTTTTCTTTTCACCAATAGATGTCGCTAGTTGTCTTTTACATCATTATATAACAGTGTTTTTTTGTAACTACTTAATAGATATTTGCCAATTTATAATGTGAAAACTAATTGCACTACCTGACCAGCAGTACATATTCCGTGGTTTTATTTCAAAGTCTCACAGTACATGTACTACCGTGTAAGCCAAACCACAATGCGTAGAAATATATATATTTCTAGCATTTTATAAACGCATATTAAAAAATAAAAGTAAACATTAAAAACGTTAATACGTAATTTATATAAATTAAAATACTTCATACTTTAAACGTATAATATAGACACTAATATAGCTCATATATTGTCATTATTTAATATATTGGAAAAAAATTGACACCAAAAAACGGCCTCTAGTACTGTGCACAAAATTACAAAGAAATAGTAGCTAGTAGTGGTACGTAATTGCTTTGCACTGTACATTTTCCATCATGCGTCATATTTCCTAGGCTTTCCCACAATAATTATACCGTACGCTAATAGCTTTGTGCCTTGTTTTCGCTTTAAACAGCTCACTCGTATTTAGCAAGCAACCAATCTCCGTATATACATATGCGGATATAGATAATTGTTAATGTGAATGTCACTTTTTATATGCCCATCAAAAAAGGCTTCGATATTGGAATTTATGAATGTGAATATTATTTTTAGTAAGTTCAGCCAGTGTAATTACAGGCACAAGGGAAGTAACATCTTAGTTCCCAAGGTTGGTGGCGCATTGGTGATGTAAGCTATGGTTAACATTTCTTACAATGCCAATGTCTATGGGCGTTGGTGACCATTTACCATCACATGGCCCATATGCTCGTTCGCCTTCCTATTCTATAAAAAAAAAGTTCCAATAGCAGTTATGTTATTTATGAATACTCGATATGTTTATTGTCATGTATAGCTGTCATCCGTTAGCGACATAATATCGTCGTCCGCTCCATGATCACGAAACTCACGTCATCAACACATTCAAATCATTTCCATTACAAAAAAAATTTACCGAAACAAGAAATGAATCTAATCAACTAAAAATATTAATTATACTAGTAGGCTCTTAGAAAAAAATTTTTATAGTCATGTTATACCATGAAGTTGAATGTAAAACTACTCCCAAATAATTGAATTAAAGCTGTAATTGAAATGTCATTTAGCCAAGAGATTGCAAAGAGCTATTATAATAAGCAACACAGCTGGCTTGTTAAAAAAATAATGCTACAAAAAAAACTCTTTCTACGGAGGAGAATAATAAATATGCTGACAAAAGAACTAAACAGTGAAAAAATACGAAGAAAACATCTCATAAGAGAAAATAATAAGACCTTCTAAACGGTTGAGTCAGCGAGAAGAACCCTCTTGTTCCCTCCGCCCCATACCCCAGCTAGACTCTAGAATAAAAAAACACAAAGCTAACGTTTGTTATACTTGCGAGATGAAATGTGAAATTTCTACTGCTAGTTACTTTCGTGTATGACGTCATGCCTAGAACATTGCATCCTTTAAATTATAATAAAGATAAATGCATCATTAAAAAGTATAGCAACGC
Organism: Nymphalis io; assembly: GCF_905147045.1. NCBI lineage: Eukaryota > Metazoa > Arthropoda > Insecta > Lepidoptera > Nymphalidae > Nymphalis > Nymphalis io. The sequence goes on from NC_065903.1 coordinate 9,024,300, forward strand.
AATGCTTCGCATATTGCTTGTAAATTACAACAGGCGCCTATAAATATTATAGTTACCATTAAAAAGGAATTTTAAAACAAAAATTCACATATCTAATATTAAACGCATTTAATATCAATATAAATTGAATAGATGACGTTTCAAAATCGTACAATATCGCATTATAACGTTATCGAGTGAAGCGTTATCAATTTGTCTTCAAAAGAAACCGACGTATAAATAATAAAGACATTAACACGATATGGACAATTAATATGATTTACATAATGCATATATTAATTAATTCGATAGCACACGACCGACCTTTACGAGTTTAAAATGTTTACATAACATCCGTAGCATAACATGACATAATATACAAACTTGTTTATTGTTATGTTACCGTTCTAATTGTTTAAAAACAAAACTCACTATTAATTAATTTGTCAATGTTATTTATTATATGACTGATTTAAGTGATGTACGTATTTTTTTTTAAATTGATATACAATTAATTAAAACAAGTGTGATGTTTTGAATAATTGTAGCATCTATAAAAAATTACGCTTTGAATAACTTTTATGTTCGAAATATTATAAGTTCAAAAATTAGAATATTCTTTGAAAATTCATAAAAAAGCCATATCTCGACACACGAAGGTGCTCAGGGAGTACATCAATTCACGATTCAAGCGTCCTTGATTAAGATAAGCCCCTGCCGTGAATGAAATCTTTGGATGGCAAAACACCTACGTCAGAGTCTACTCTACATTTGATAGCAGGCGATAAAAATATACTTGCACTTTCCTCACATATTTATTATTTAGAATCATTAACGAGTACACCTCTGCTAACAAAGGTCACCAGGGTATATTACAGCGGGTTTGTTGTTAAAAGCCTCGTGACTTTTAACAAAAATAGATATAAATTGAATTTAAAATATTACTTGCCGATTGAGTTCTAAATCAAGCGATAATTAATCTAATCATTTAGTTCATTCGAATAACGAATGAAATCGATAACATAACAATTCATTTCTAACATTTTTAAGTATTAATTAATAATGACTGCACATGAAATCACTAGTCTTAAATAATTGCAAAAAAAGTATTGTTTACAATGATACTTTATGCTATCGGCGATAAAAGTAATGCAAACAAATTTCGCAGCTAAGGAATAAAGAAATTAAAACATTTTATATAAGAAGAGCGCGTGAATCTTAACTGATGATCGTGGGTTTGAACGTCAAGCACGTGATTATAATTCATCACGTGCTTGACGGTGAAGGAAAACATCGTGAGGAAACCTGCATGTGTCTAATTTCACTGAAATTCAGCCACATGTGTATTTCACCAAGCCGCATTGGAGCAGCGTGGTGGAATAAGCTCCAAAAACCTTCTCCTCAATAAGGCTGTTACTGGTATATCTTGATTATAATTTTCAATGAACGCGATTAAATCTATAAAAAAATAACAAAAGCGATATAATTATACATATAATCAAAAAATATTCTGCTGGTACGTATTAGTTATGATGCCATTGACTGTAATAAATAATTTTATTCCAACGTAAAAATTTCTTCAAGATAAAACCTATCTAAAGTTTAATATTTTCCAAAATGACAAAATACATACAAACAAACGTTTTAATTAATATCCTTTTACTTTTGCTTTATTATTGAACTATTATTATATTATTTAAATCCGTGACATATAGATTTCACAAAATCTATGAAGCATATTTAATAGCTTTCAATAAACTGACAACATGGCGCAAACACCGCCATGTTTGTCAGGTAGGTAAGTTGATTTCCCGCCAGCAGACCGGAAGTGCTTGGTCGGATGCGCATCTCGGTCTACAATTTCATTTAGATTGCATAGCCCTTATAGTTATTGACATAGGAGTTACGGGAATGTGTGGTTTTGTTGGAGCGAGCTATGGAACTCAATCGATTTACGTGAATAAATTGATGTCATATTCGTTACAAGTTTATCAGTTTCAATCACATTGACACACAAAATACTTACAAGAGATTAATGTTAATGAGATGAATTAATCACTAAAGCCTGTTTAATGTGAATTCCAAATTTAAAATTTAGTGTTTTTGATGACACTAACTTCGGTTAGTTAAAGTTTAAGCTGCATATCTACGTGTCGTCCATGAGTTGTCGATAAAAACTGTTACAGTGTTGTGTTCCTAATATTGTACGTGACTCTCTAAAGAATTGTAAACAGCTGTAAATACATAAATTGTCTATTGCAACGGTTCAGCAAAAAACATGACAATAAAAGGATGAGCGTTCGCTATCAAACTGTAGACAATACAACCAGAAAACTATTAACATGAAGCGATCGTGCAATCGATCTTTGCAGCAGATATTAGCCGATTCAATCAATTTTCCTTGTCTTTGAAGTCAATTTGTCTCAATATAGAGCTGTCAAATTGATAAAACTGCGTAGTATGTTCTCTATGCCTATGGTCTAAGCATATTATTAAAATACCCCATACCGAATGACTTTCATGTCGATCATATCATTGAAAATATATTATTATATGAAGTACGGAACCGTGAAAAAAAATTTTCTATTACGAGCCTACAGTGTAATTAGGGCTGCCAGATCGGACGACTAAAATATCTTTTTACATTTTTTTAAATTAGTAGGCTACAATATTATTGAAACATAATTATTGTAAGTACACTTTCAATAGTTGGAATATACAGAGTCCACCAATTTGAACCCTTTAATAGTATTAAAAAAAGATTTAAATTTCAATCGGTTTACATCAAAGTTTTTTTAATCTCGCAACCTTTTAAATATTGTCGCGAATCCTGAAATCGTGTAAAATGTCGGGAGAATTTGACAAAATGGCATCTGGCAACCCTATGTGTATTGAAGTACCACCTTGGACATGGCGCGGACAAAAGTAATATTCACCTGACTGTATGGAAAAACCTGTCCGCGACTTTTTTTAGTGAAATTATTCTATCTTTTTGTCAACAGATATCCCGCAGAGGAAATAGAGAAATGCACAAACATCAAATGTATACATGTTATTTGTTTTATATATTTTATTCATATTGTCTTAAATAATATATTTTTCACATTATTTCACGCAATCAAAATGAATGGTTTTAAAACATAATCCTTAAAAATTTACAGCGTTTTCTCGTAATAATAATTTTATTTCTTTTTTGTAGTCTAGATTTAGTTTCAATTAACAATGTAGTTAAGAATAAAACTTAACAAATCTAAATCAACGTGTTTAAAACAATCGTTGAATATCTATAAACAATAGACCTAACTGAAGCATTAATGTGCTTACAAACGGGCATAATAGAAGCGGCAGCGTATAGGTCTCTGACCTTTTCGAAAATATTTATTCCGATCCGCTAAGTGGTCGTGGTCAAGTGCAACTGAAATATATTTCCTTCCTCGAAAATAGAATCGTATCACCGGGTGTTCCGTATCAAGTTACAGTATGAAGAGGTTTTGTGTACTTACTCTCACTTAGAAGTTAGTGCCTTCATTGTTTGTATATCGATCGTATCGATCGATACATGGATACTTGTATGATATAATAAAAGAATAACAGCCTGACTGACATTCAACGTTAGGAAAACATCGTGAGGAAACCTGCATGTGTCTCATTTCATTGAAATCCTGCCACATGTGCATTCTACCAAGCCGCATTGGAGCAGCGTGGTGGAATAAGCTCCAAACCTTCTCCTCAAAAGGTAGAGGAGGCCTTAGCCCAGCAGTGGGACATTAACAGGCTGTTACTGACATTCAACGCATAGCCAAACCTACTCGGGCGAGCACCACGAAAATTTACATACTGGTTCCTTACACACTGAAAATTTAACCCCTAAGGTTTTGAAAATTTTTCAATGTATAAATACTTCAAGGAATATTTTTAGTAGACAACTATATCGAATAAATCAAGGTTGATATTTCATTAAATATTACTGAAATTATTTATAATTACCCTTTTACCGTTACCATAATTGTATACTTCATTTTTGACTTATAATTTTAGGAAATACGTACCTGTAACAAGAAAAAAAACCATAATTAATAAAATTCTAAATATAAAAAAAACATCAAAATATTACAATATAGAAATATTGCTGGGCTTTTTCTGTTAATTAAGTTTCGAGCTTATAGCATCACGCACCTCACGTTCAGATTAAAGGATTCATGTGGCAGACTTTAATCCGACACATGCATGTGTCCGCACGGTGATATCCTTCATCGCCGTGCGCGAAACTATTTACAAACGCAAATTTATCACGTGAATATTTAGAAGTGCTTCCATTATCTTTAATTGTAGTATAATAAGTAATAAGAAATTAATTTTCGCAGCTATGAATAAGCCTTAATAGCGAGTTTGCCAGGAGATAATGCTGTAGATTCTATTGTATAAAATTTAAAACTAAACTAATTACGAATATATGATTCATCCATCAAATTTCCATAAGCATTGGTAAACTGAGGTTTTCGTGAAATTATTAACTACCAAAGGACGCTGCTATGTTATTTTGATTTAATCTGTTTACGCTGACAAAATTATATCTATAATTTAGGATTCACAATTATATTAACTATACTTAATTAAAAAATGTAAAATTAAAACAAACAATAATAAAATTACTATTCCAGTTATAGCACTAAATAAACATATGTGTAACTTTAAAAAGGCACCGACGCGCAATGTTTTATTGAAACAAATATTTAAAATTAAAATAAACAAATTTAAAAATATCATTCTTAAGTGAAGATTTTAATAATAAAAAGCAAGTAATCTAATTCTGTCAAATTATTTTAGTTTAAGATATTGTGTCCAAACGCATCATTATTTATGTATTCCAGCAAGAGTGAAGACAGTGCGCCCACACGTAAGTCGAGTTAACACGCCTACACCGGCTCGACGGCAAGCAATATAAGGATTACTAGTACTGTAACTCATTAACCCAATTATATACCGGTTGAGAGGTTGGAAACTTAATTGTCGTGAAAGCAATTGAAATCTGCAACAAATTTTTAAGCACCATAATGAAGATTTAATTAAATAACGTCGTTAAGTTCTTGTGACGTTGCTAATAATATTAACGCGAAAATTTGTATTTTAATGTTTTTTACTTGAAACTAACGGTATTAATATCTCCAAGGGATTGTAATGAAAGACATAAAATTCGCTTCGTCGTAAAAGTTGTAGAATATGAGATAGGTTATATTTATGTAATTGTTTAAAAAAATCATACGATAAACTTTTATTTATAATTTGTTTGTATAAATGAACTTATATTTTTATATTTACATTAGTAAAATGTTAACAAAACAAGACGGTTTATTTGTTCAGTTCTGCTATTTTGTTACTGCCGAGTAACGTGTGTATGTATACAGTATTTTTAAATTAAATATCACAATTTATCACAATAAAATACGTATATTTTTTCTAAGTTTTTAGAGCATTGATTTTGAAAACGTTTAAATATTCTGTACTCGTTTCAACTATTATGAACATTTAACTTTAATTTTAAAAAAGGGAATTCTGACAAGAGCGTGCACCTTTTAGGTACCAGGGTACCATCTGGCACATTCCGGGCTTCGTACGGGAGACCCTAGAAGCGTCACATGAAATTGCACTTTTTGCATTTAATCGTATCGATAGCGAAGGATTAAAATAATTAGCCAATGAGACCACGATAAACGGTTACAATTTTATGGTTTCTACAATGTATATCAGCGTAGATAAATTGTACTAAAATATATAATAGCCATAAGCACTATTTTCTCTTTTGCTAATAATAAAGAAGATAGTGATGAAAGCTGTCCTTAATATGGATTATTATAATTATTTTCTTAATTCTTTAAAAAGATTGGCTAATTTTAAAATATTTAACTGAACATGTCGAAAGCTCTAATTTTATAGTCATTAAGAGCTTCCGGTTAAACATCCTTCTTATAACACAGCGACTTTATAGTTTAATTTCAGATATAAATTATGTATATATTTTATGTGTATCTATGCATGCAACTATTTAATGATATCGAAAAGGAACACTCACATGGGCTTATTTAGGAAATATTTATATTATAAATGTGTAACTCTGTATGTTTGTTTCGTATTCACAGCTAAACCAATGAACCGATTATAACCCCAAGGAAGGGGGCTATACCATACGTTACTTTTTTATACCTAACAACTGAATAACAGGCATTTGAAGTTTGAGGAAATTTGAGGAAAATCCCATTAAGGTAGCGTTAGTGTAACGTCACGTTTCAAATTGTGTTAGTACTCGTTAGTCTGATACGATGGATTATTGAAGAGCAATGCTCCTGTATAACGCACCGTAATCCTTGTTAACCTGATGTCTACACGTGTAGTTACGGAAGATATATTTAAATGAACCTCATTATTAAACTGTGTATTGACGATTGATGATTTTTTATAGATAGGCACATACTTGATCGCAAGTGCACTTTAGGGTAAGTGTTGATGAAGTTTAAGGTGAGTTATTCTGGAAGATGACTTTTCTCTTTTGCCATTGAACGGCAAACAGATGACCGAGTTGCGCGAGGTGCCAACATTTAATACCGATAAACAAACCATGCTTAGATTTTTATGTTATATATTATATTATAACTGTCAACCGTAATCTTCCAGAGACATTTTGTACATTTCACGATAACTAACATAAGTGAAATCGATAGTTAATAATAATATAAAAAACGCTTACGATTATGTGTATTTCATTCTATTGCATATTCTTAACCGCTGTCACGAATACAGTTAAAAAGTTCTCATATTTTAAATAAGAATCATTAAATACATTTATAAGACTAAGTCGTGACGTCAAATTCACTTCGCGTCCGGTCCATGACTATGGGAACTGTAATCTTACCGAAGTATCTCGATAACTAACGTAAATTATATAATTAACAATGATAATATTTAAATAGGTTAAAGTTTTCCGAAAATAATTTCTTAGCGGATTCTCATAGTTTAAAATAAACCTATGTTCCAAATTTCAGCTTTCTACATTCATAGTAGTGCGCGTCGATAGTTAGCCAGAACAACCGATTTTATAATTATAGGTGAACAGTTCTCTTTACCATTGTCATTAATGAAATTTAAAAAAAAAACACATTTTAAAATATTCGCCTTACCGTATTTATTTTATCTCAAGAATACGCTCTCGAAGCTTACTCATATTTCATGATATGTTAAAAAAAAGCTTTTCAGCTTCACGGTAAAAATGACCTAGATTCTGATCGTTAACATTTTCAGTCGAGCGTTAATGTAGTAGGTATGCGTTCTTGTTACAAATGTACTTCGAGTGCATTTAGCTATGATTTTAAATATATTAAAATAAAATTGCTTTCGTAGCTTTGAAATAAATTTCATGCAAAAATATTTTTAACAAATATTTTTAGATGTTTGTTAAAAATGTTTTTAAAATAATTAAAACGTTTTTGATAAACCTTTTTTAATTATTTTCTTATTTAAAATTGAAATGAAAATACCAAATACTAATGAAGGGATTGTTAATGCGCCAACCGGGAATTAGAATGATGTGTCCCTTCTGCTTATTGATTCCATGGCTCGATCACCCTTCAAACTGGAACACAACAATACTAAGAATTGTAGTTTGGCGGACATTTTTTTTTTTTTTTATAGTATAGGAAGGCGGACGAGCATATGGGCCACCTGATGGTAAGTGGTCACCAACGCTCTTAGACATTAGCATTGTAAGAAATGTCAACCATCGCTTACATATCCAATGCGCCACCAACCTTGGGAACTAAGATTTTATGTCCCTTGTGCCTGTAATTACACTGGCTCACTCACCCTTCAAACCGGAACACAACAATACCAAGTATTGCTGTTTTGCGGTAGAATATCTGATGAGTGGGTGGTACCTACCCAGACGAGCTTGCACAAAGCCCTACCACCAGTAAAACGATCATGTCTCTATGATAAGTATTGACGCGGTCTGCTTATCAATCCAACCCCTTATTTCCGCCATATTTTCCGCTTCTGAACCGCCAGTTATATTACGGATTCGTAAACTAGATTAAGAAAGTTAGTGCCTCATAGTTGTTTGTTATAGAACGTGTAATTAACATACGTATGTTATTTAATTAGCGGAAAAGTGTACTACTTCGTTTTGTCGATTCTCCTCTTGAGAATGTACATTCCGAACGGGTGGTCGCATTGAATTGAAATATATTTCGTAAAATAACGAAAAATATCTGTAATTATGTTCGAATATTGTCTTAGTATAATAGTTTTTTTTTTTCCATGGATATTACTGATTTAAATGTAACTATCCTTTTTAAGCATACAATTATAATGTATTAATTAAAAAATACTTTTTTATGCAAGCACCTACGCAAGAGTATATAATTGTCATTAGTCCTTACTCCTATGTACTGAAAAATGTACGTATGACAATTTCCGTAAGATATTGATTATATTATTATGTAACTAGTAATTATGTGTATCCATATTATTTTCATTACTTTACTGGTACTCCAATAGCGTTATAATGATTAATGAATAAGTACAAACGAAAAAATTTATGTGAGAAGATCGAAAGGATTAAGGAAGAAGACGAAGAGGAGAAATATCATAATTATACTACATCGTTATTTTCTATTTTCGTTATTATATATAACATATATATATATGTTTAAAAAAAACAGATTTCCTAAAACATCAATTTTCTTACAGACGAGTTTACAATATTTTACAAATAATTCTGCATAAATAAATAATTTATTGTTTAGATAGTAAGTATATTTAGTTTATTATAGATAAAAGTAATTTTTTAAATTCGTTTCATTTTGAAGTTAATGATTGTTAATTTTTCATATTGTTATTGTTTTGTTGCCTTGTTTTAGTAGCATTTTTATTTGTTATAATTAGTTATGAATTAATCATTTATTAATTAATTATTTTAAGTTTACTTTTATATACGCCGATATAGCCTTTAAGTGCGATATGCAAAGTAAGACTATAAATACGGTTTAACTATATTTTTAATGAGAAATTAAACCGATATAATTAGATTTGGTATAACCGAAGACCTATTTTAATTAAAAAATAAAATATGTAAATATATATTTACGGTACTTCAACCAAACATTACGCAAAGCAGAACCTCATTTATCTAAGTCTAAGTTTTAGTTAAGTTGATAATTTTTATAGTCATGAAGAGATAAAAAAACATGTGTCAGATAAGCAGTGTTTTGCAAGATTTAATCTAAATTCTTTGCTTAATTTAACATTCTGCGAAATTGTAAGCTTAAATGGAATAAAGATGACTCACAACATTATTAGGTTAGCGACATTATATTATCAAGGTTTTTACTTAGAACTACAAAAAAATAATTGAGGAAATAATATTTTGTACCTTTTAAATGTAAATGTACGACTTCGTGTAAGTAAAGTACGTTGGGAACGATATAAAAAATAATATAAAACACAATACTAACGGCTTGTAAGCGTCCTACACCCTGAACTCCTATTCTACTCAAGGGTGGCTTATTTCACCACCCTTCTCCACTGCGGGTTACGTAAGGTTAGAATTTGAACCGAAACAAGTGTATTTTCTTATCATATTTTCCTTAATCGCTGAACATAAAACAATTTTATTTATAGTCAGTGGGGTTATACATTTAATCGGATTTAAATCCACTAGCTTCGGTTTAGATCCACATGTCTAAACGGAATAAAATATATTAAAAATGAATAGTGTCACATACATACGAGTGCACTGTACATGGAGACCAGTAGAAATCTAACGACATCCTGCTAAGCTTAGAAAGGGCTATATTAATTGCGTTAAGACTTGCGAAATCACACGCGATTTCATAGCGCAGGTGAACACCTTTCAACTAATGGTCGCATTTGACATCCACAGAGAGGCGAGTAATTGCAAAGATAAAAATATAGAACACGGTATTTACACTGATATGTATTTTGATATGGTTTAATATTGCGAACGTTTTTTTTATGCTAAACTTATTAACTGCATGCACAATTGCACATTGCGTAATTTCACAGTCAATAATAGTTTTGTCATTAGAATTTATTTTTGTGTTATTATTATTACTATGTAGAGCTGTGTTAGCTCACTTTGAGAAATAAAGGAAGTAGCAAATATATAAATACAACAATCAATTTATAATAATTATCATTTTTAAATATGAATAGTTTGTAATGCTGATTTATTGTAAATAAGTATTTCCATTTAATGGATGGATATAACACAAGCAATAATTAATATTGCAATTTTCACATCAAGACTTCAAGCGTACGTAATTGCTCCTCCTAAGCACATATGAAACTTCGTACCGAGCGGGTATTTTGCTTGCGTATTATCGTAAACTTGTAATGGTACGTTGCAGGTGGCCATCTCAAACTGGCCACCAATTTATCATCGACAAGTAGGCAATTTGATGCTACAATCATTTTTCTAACCGGCTATTTTGTGTATATCTTTCGTAAGATCAACGGACTTTCATGATTTATTAATAACTATCTACGTTGATAAGTTCCTCTTCCACCTTTAACCTAATATTTAGATAACCATGAGCTAATATGGCCAATGGTTAGAGCACCTTTTTCTTAACCGTATATTGTGAGTTCGTACCCGTGCAAGCAACACAAAATTCGTGTTTATAATTCATCTCGTACACGGTATGTGTTCGACGAAAATCTATCACACGAGTGTCCAACAAAGCATCGGAGCAGCGTGGTGGAACAAGCTCCTGAGCTTTTTCTGAAACGGAGAAGAGGCCTTAGCTTAGTAGTAGGACAATTATAGGCTGCTACTTGTATAGATAACCATATACCATACAAAATATTCATTTAAAACCAGCAGTTTATACACAAAAATAAACATATATATTATATTGAAGATAATTAAATTGATACCTTCGTTTGTTTTCAAATAAAAAAAAAAGTTTATTTTCCGCAAGACATTGTAATATGTTTGACCGTAGAATAAACAGACATAACTTGAGTCACCGCTTCGCAAATACCACTTATTAAGTATATGTAACGTATTAAATGACTTTTTGCCTCTTCATCTATGTATATCTTTATATAATAAAACTGGAGTTGGATGTTTAAAAACATTTTTCTCAGAAACGATGTGTCTAAATTGATAAATTATTTTCGAGTTAGAATCTTTTTATTGTGAAAGTTATATGATAAATAGCTTCATTCTACGACCCTACAGAGAGCAGCAGTAACTATAAACATCAATATACAAAGTGTTTGAAAGACATACTCGTATATGTGTATATTGTAATTGTACAATTGTATTGACAAATCGCGGAATTCATCTCTTCATTAGAATATGTACGTCAGTTTTAATTTTATCGTATTTTTAAGATCTCAATTCCCTCAAGACCCGACAGAAACGGGCATTAAAACTAAAATAGCGACAGTCTACTCCATTTGAGAGCTATTTTCGTTTTGTACGACATACGCACATCCATATTAGCTGCTGTTCTATTGAGTCTAATTAGATAACTAAATAGGTAGTACAAAAACCCGCTTTATCACCATAATTAAGCCACGTTTTAGGAAACTATACAATAGTGACAGCGTTGTTACAAATACACATAAAAAACGAACTATAAGATGACGTTCGTAAACAATGTTTTTAAAACTTTCCTGACAATGGATAGTAATGTTGTCAGTATTAATTCGTAATAATTCTTGTTAGCGAACAAAAATAGAGATTTATTGTTACATATATACATACATACGGTATGGAAACATTGCACACGATGCTAATCGTGTGAATGGATGACGTAATTCGTCTGAGATACGATCCTTTAAAAAAATCATTTGCAAAAAACACGTAACAGTAACGGGTTACGATCTTGAGTATTAAAATAAATATTACGTTGCCCTATTTTAAATAAGTTACGATTAATATTCGTTTCTAATTTCGTAAATTTAAACCAACAATCATGATTTAAGTTAAGCTTATTATGTTTCGTCATTCCATATCTACATTTTAAAAAGAGATAATAATTAATATTAATAATATATATATATATATAATAGATAGTATATAAATCGGCCAACTATCCCTCTAATCCAATGAAAATAATCCTGCAAAAGTTTTCGCTGCCTTTGAAAATATATTTTAATGGATTTACAGGCATTTCATTAAATTGTCGAGAGTTTAAGTTAATTTAGAAGAACCCATATTTCTTCTAATAAAAAATGGTTAGAACAGGTTAAAATTATTCGAAGTTTAGCGGTTCACACCGGGGCACGCAACACCTAATTTTTCGGCGTGTATCATCATCTCGTTCTCGTTGGTTAAGGAAACCATCGTGAATCTGAGGCAGCCTGGTGAACTCCAAACTTAATTTAAAGGAATGGAAGCACGACAATAGGAAAATTACATGCTGTTACTTCACTTCAAGGACATTATTTCAAAGTTAATCCTTTTAAAATATTTCCATAAGTCCATGTGATTTAATTGAAACTTATAAATACATATTCTAACGCGCCTCATTTGCCTTATGTGTAGTAAGCCCTGTATAACCACCGTTAGATTAGAGGACGTCTACCTCCCACAGCCTACCTGCCTCTTACTCGGTCTCAAGTACGACCGCCGTTCATTAGTCGCTGCACTTTGCGATTCGGTGAATGTTGGGACTGTCCTTAGATGTCTTGCTGACGTTTACCTTCGCATGCACTGTTTCATTGAGAAGCGAATTTGAAATCATTTATAACTGTCGCGGTCCATTCAGAGACTTATCTTAATAAATATATCTTATAAATAAAACACGTTACGGTATTATGTATTTTATGTTGAAATACATGTCGGAACTTTGAACTGTATTAATACAAATGCTGCATTTGTTTTATTTATCTACGCTCAAGTGTAAAGATTATAATTATTTATCATAAAAAGATCAGCAAATTTAATTGGTGGAAAAGAGTAAGAACTGAATTTCTTGTCAGTTCTTCATTTGAATTCCGAAACGATAACTTAACATTTTCGATTTTCAAATAGACGGAATGTAAAAAAAAGCTAAATTTACATGTATTAAAAAATCTTTATTACGTAGATATTTTATTAAACATTCACATAGAGAGTTATTTATTTACAAAAAGTCTAACCGTAAAGTTATTATAAAAGTTTTTCCCACGGCGATGGTACGCATCGTTAAACAATACTCTTCGTTTTTACTTAAACGCAAAAAACAAACATACATAAACTACTTACTAATGTTCATTACGTCATATTAGATAACTGAAAAAGCGGTCATATTTGAGGATCATTAGTTAATTGACTATTCTGACCGATGCCCTCATTACAGATAAAGTAAAAAATAAATAACTGGACCGCTAGAGAAAGTTGTTATATATTTTCTTTAATTAACCGTATCAATTACGTAATTTCTACAAAATATGATAATTATTAAACATTTGATTAATGTAGTAAACATAATTTAACATATTAAATAATATTTTAAAATTATTATACAAAAATAAGGACCTAATTGCCTTAAGTGAATGATATATATTTTAAGTTCAATCCACGATACTATGAAGTGTGTAGATTTGTAGCTACTATAAAAATATCATTACATTTAAATACACTATTATGAATCTGTGTCACGAGATAATGACTTTGATGTTGCATAACAACCGCGCTATGAATAGCAAGCCGAATGAATAGTAAACAGTTAACGATTTAAATAATAAACAGACCAACATGCATATTTAAATGGCAACTTTAAAAGGCGTCAATAGCACCGTCTAACATAATCAAGGAAAAAAACTCAAAACATAGAACGAAAAAAAAACTACAAGCACGTAAAATAATTCTAAATTAAACCAGTGTAATTACAGACACAAGGGACATAACATCTTAGTTCCCAAGATTGGTGGCGCATTTTTTTTTTAAATGTCTAGGTTAGCGCTTGACTGTTATCACACCTGATGGAAAGTGAGATACAGTCTAAGATGGAGCACGCTTGCCTAGAAGATGCCTATTCACTCTAGACTTGAAGGTACACATTGTAGGTGGTGGGGAAAACGGAGGTCGGGAGGGTATTCCAGACCTTGGCGGTGCGTATCAGAAACGAGGAAGCAAATCGTATCGTACGTGTCTTAAATACGTCAACTACGTACGGATGCAGATCTTTTCGATGCCTCGCAGTTCTATGGTAAAAAGGTGACGGGGGAACCAAATTAAATAGTTCCTGAGCACACTCTCTGAAATATATCTTGTAGAATACCGACAGACAGGCAACCTTACCTTTGTGACCTGTGTCTGGTCGCCAATGCGTTTTGGCGCATTGGTGACCACTTACCATCAGGTGGCCCATATGCTCGTCCGCCTTCCTATTCTATAAAATATATATATATGAAATTCTCATTCATGTCACGTCCAGTAGAGCAATGTTGAAATAAGTTCCTTCAAATCCAACTGCCTGAACTGAAAGGCTTTGACCTGAAGCGGTGTTATATTAACGAACCGTTATTTTACTTAAACTGTATGTACTGTATTATATATTTTTCATATAATCAATATGTTCCCGGGAAATGAACAAAGATGTCGTGGAAAATCTTTATTCAAAACTTCTTTTGTTAATATAGCTTTTCTTATATAATTATAGCTGTACTGCATTATTTCAAAAAAAATAAATAGAAATCAAAATATAATTATATATGAAATTTCAGCAGCAGTATTAGAACATAATCTATTATATATTAGATAAGCCGCAACCAATCATCATTAAGAAATTTATTATGAGAATAATTTAATTACCGAAATGGAGAAAATAACACATTATAATACATACATATTTATATTACGTCAAACATACAATGCCGTGAAGTTAGCTCAAGGTAAGGGTCAAGTGTTTCGCACGTTTAAAACAGATGTTAATAAAAGTAAATACGACGCTAGCATCAGTCTTTTGTTTTTTCGTGTAAGTAAATGTTGTTAATATTGATATGTAATTGTATCGTTTTAAAAGAAATTTTATATACATTTACAATGATAGCGCGTACAATGATGCGTTGATAATTATGGATATTATATAAAACGTTTTGTTAGTTTTTAATACATCACGCTGTATATATTGTTTATTTTTTAATGAAAGCATTAAATTAGCAGCAGTGAGTTCAGCAGGAACTAGTTTTTATTAATCAGGCCCCTTAGACCGAAGCTTGTTTTTATCGTATTCTATTAACCTATATTCGAACAATTGAAGATTTAATATGAAATAAAATTAATCAAGATAATGTCGCGGTTGGTTTTAATATCGGGTTACCCGCAAGTTGTTATTACACGCAACTATTATGCATTACGTGACCACATCGCTTCACGATACAATATATGTATGTATGACGACGTGATTTTATTCATTGCTATTCGATTCGCATTGATTATGATACATACAAATGATTCGAGAGGAACCAGTGGTTAAAACGCGTGAACCAATGATTGCATGTTCAAGCCCAGGCAAACGTCACTGATTTTGAAGTGCTTCATTTGTGTTTAAAATTCACCTCGTTCGCGGTGGTGAAGGAAAACATTGTGAAGAAATCTACATGTGTCTAATTTCACCGAAATTCTGCTACGAGTATATCCACCAATCCACAACCGTCGGAACTACACTAGCACACTAATCCTTCAAACAGGAACACAACAATACCAAGGATTGATGAGTGGGTGGTAGCTCTGCCACCCAGTACAAATGACGCTTGAACATGGCCAACTAAAGAGGGCGTAGCAAAGGTACAAGATAATAAAGAATAAATGTGTTTTTATAATTAAAATCGTGCTCAGTGGTAAAGAAAAATCGCGAAGCTGTAAGTGAACAGCAAGTGTCGGATGACGTGCCTGAAGTTCAAGGCAGTGTTATACTTCTGTGGTTCGAGAAGCTCGTTAAGCCGATGGTCCTAAGCCTTATCCAGTCGTGTCGGTTTGCTGTGCCATCGGATTACGAGAGTGAGGAAATATATTCAGCTGTGTGTGTAGATACTCGAGGACTGTAATATCTCCAGCGCACTTGGCAACTTGGCTTGTTCAAGATTATTTTTGTGCAAACAAGTGTTTTAAATACAACCCTAAATGATTGTATAACAGGAAACAGAAAATTTTTATACTCCTATTAACCCTCAAACTGAGCCTAAAGCTTGTGTTGGGAGTGGAGACGACGATAGCCCAAGGAGTCTGGATGAACACTGCGATATTTACATCGCTAAGCGACCATACACCATTGTGCTATTGACGCTTCAAATACAATACAATGATAGCGCGTACGATATTGCATTGATAATGAGGGATTTTATACGATTTATTAGTCTTAAATACATAAAATCGTATGTACATAAATAAAGATTTTTTAATGAAATCTTTAAATATGGAGCAGTATGGTTTTTTTTGTAATTGAATAGTTTAATTTTTTGTATATATTTGGTTTTTTCTCTTCAATTAATGTAAATTTAGTGTAGTGTCATTATTCTGTATTGTTGTAATATATATCTTTATTTCTTTGCAGGACGTCATCATAATATGTATACATAATATACAAATTTTATCACATAATACTAATACATGTGACAATTGCATATTTAGTCGAAATATACTTGTTTTTACGATTGCAGTCAGCGTTTACTTTGTAATGTATTTAACCTACATATATAATCTGTTTTGAAATTTCAGGTATTTTTTTTTTAAATTAAATTATTAAAGTAGGGTAAGTTTAATAGTAGCTCGCATTCACTCGTGAAACCTAGATCAATGCTACAAACGAGGTACGTAAGTATGTCTTCTTAGATAATTTCTTATTCTGATTTGAAATTAAAACAAAAATGTTTGCTTGCTTCACAATTCAAATTTAGTGTTAAAAAAAAATTATGATTACAGCAGTTTATCTATAACTACCGGTTTTTAATAAAGAGTTCTTATTATGATTTTTTTTATATTTTATAATATAGTGATTGAAGACCGCGGCCGGACGAGCAGGCATTCATCCATGCAATTATGTAATCATATTGATAAACATGTCGCTACGTACACAAGGATTCATGAATATTACGTTCGATTGTAAACGACGACACACGACCGTCGTACAGAGTACACGATGTAGTAATAAAGTTGCAAATAAAAGTACAATAGTGATTTATAATGTGAACTTAAATTATATTATTACTGTGAATGTATTTATTGTTAACTATTCCAGAGGATGAAAATGTACACAGGCAAACTTATCTCAATAAAGGATCTCTTCCAGCAAAGACAACAAATTTATAGATAAATTGAAATTATCGACGTATCATACTGAATAATATTCCTTAAGGTATACCTATATATAAATTAATACAATACTAGAAAAAATAAGAAACAAACCCACTTAATGGTATAAACTTTACAAAAAAAAAATCACATAAAAAGAAATATATTCGCACTATTTTAGTTTTAATTAGGTATTTATTTAGATTTTCCTAAAAGAAACATACCAAAATGTAATATTGACAAGTACCTTTATTTCAAAATGCTATTACCTTCTTAATATTCTTATTTGTTTAAACTATCAACTAAACAAAAAACTATTAACTAAATCTAAATAAAAACACTGCGAAGAAAATTTCGCAGTGCGTTTACGAGGTCTGCAATGGCGTTAAATAGTGTTGGACCGAGTCGCTTTTTAAATGAAAACTCGTCGATTATCGATATCTTATTGCTTCTTATAATATAATTCATAATTCATATGACCTAAATTAGAGGTAAGCTTGTGCACTATTTACATATGAGCAATACAAATAAATAAATAACGACAATGTTATTGAAAAAAATAACGATAGAAGAGTTCGTATAATAATCAAAATTATTATAATAAATTTGTATATGCTACTTATACAAAAATCTCTTATTTGACTCCACGGTGGTACATGCCTAGTTTTAAATACGTTTTGTAGATATTGCGGCGTTCGCATGCGCGCTATGAGAGATGGGCGTGGCCCTTCAACGAGCTGAATCGCACGCTCGGCCCTGCAGCTATACTCTATTAATGCTTTACTAATAAAACCGAAAAGAATATTCTTTACTTTCATTTCATTACAAAATACCTGTTGCAGATTACGAATAAACATAGCTTAGATTTTTGTACATAGCAACATTCAATTGACGACTTCATACATTGTTGTTACATCAATATTTTAAGTGTATTTATTAGTTTCTAGTTCGATTGTCCTTCTACGCAATAACAAAGAAACAAATCACTGTGAATTTGTTTATTTTTTAACTCGGAAATATGAACAGTTTGCTAAGCAGCATATTAACTTTTAATTATTTTATTTTAATTACAGTTAAAATCGTACAAATATAAATCATTTAACTGATGGCAGTTAATAGGTGATTATTCGAGTATATAAATAAAATAAAAGTGACTTCACTTTGCACTTAGGATTAATTAAAAGCTTCTGATGCTGCAAATAAATATAAATGATTCGAACAGCCGGTGCACGTATCATTCAATACTAATTAAAGCTTTTGACTGCGCACTTTATATTCATATGATATATATATATATGTACATGATACAATAAACTGAGGCAGTTGTATGTGCTTCACATGTTTTTGAAATTTTCATCGTTTTGGATAATGGATGTTCTTTGTTTTTTTCTATGCTACTATCCTTACTTCCTTACGCATAAGTGAGTGTGTTGGTAAGTTTATTCTTTTTCACGAAATTTTGTATTCACGTTGTCAGGGGTACAGAGAAGGACATAGGCTTACTGTCACCCCCCTGTCCCCACCCTAGACGTGGGCGAGGCCGCGGGCGCAAACTAGTGGACTTATAACCTTATAATTGGCAATGTTGAAATTTATAAGAGTAACAGCTATAAAAACTTAACAAGTAAATTTAATAGCCTACAAATGTCGCAGGGCTGTATTGATGCTTCTTCTCCTAATGTGGAGAAGTTTTGGAACTTATTTCAAAACGCTGCTACTATGTGGGTTGTTGGATACACGAGTGGAAGACTTTTATCCTACTCTTTCCTTAACGCTGTTCTTCCTTCACCGCCCAATACGAGATTTTTTGTAGTTGTCTGGGTTTGAACCCGCAATTATTGATTACGATTCATGCGTTATAACCAATGGGTTATATCGGTATCTAGGTAGCTTTCTTTACAATTATTAAATAATGGAAAAATAGTCACCAAACATGTTTGCAATCGGGCGTATCAGTTATTGAGTATTAGGATGCGCTCAATTGGTAAAAGGGCAGCCTGATGAAGAATACAATTATGATAAACATTACAGGAACATTAAAATATAACGGTCCTTGAAAGAAGTCGCAATCAAAAACAAGTTATCTCGTAACTGTTCAATTACGTATGTGTATATAGTTAGTATACATATATCATATAATGTATACGTATATATGTAATACATCGTATTTCCTTATAGATATCAATTTCTATATAATTCCATACGTTATTATAAACAGAAAAACAATTGTATATTATAAATTCATAGTTATTATTACTATTATTTTGGATTAGACCTATCATCGCTTAGTTTTATCTAGTCTAGACGAATTTATTTAATCAATAAAAACCGTTATTTCAACACTTCGCTTATTGATATGTTTTCTATTCTTTTTTTAACTATGCCCTGCCTCTATTTATTTATCATTAGACTTTATTTATTGTTGTTGTTTAATATCTATGTCGTAAAAAATTAAAATTGGCATACGATTTACTTGTGATATGTTCGAAGACAGACTGTAAGGAAAACAAAAAATTGAGGTGATAATAGAGCGCTAGGTACCGTAAAGCTTTGAGTTCAAGGTGTGCTAAAGAAGGTTTGCGACGTCATATGGTGATGACAGAACCCTACTCTAGGGACCTCAGACTGGATTTATCACATTTTAACATTCTAAAATCAATGTTATTATACTTACATCAATGCGTTTTAGTAAAGTAATTCAAGTTAAAAGTTCTTAACAACGGAAACAACGCGAACAAAATGAAAATAGACAACTTAGGGTAGAGTCAATCAACAGTCTAAATTTGGCTACGGAAGACAAACCCCAGTACGCCAGTTAATTACTTCGAGTAGTTTAATTTGAACACACCTTTGGTTTTAAACACTCCCGTCGTTAGCGTTACTAAAATATCAACATCAAACGTGGTTCATATAAATTTTAATTTTAACTTATCCAAACAGACCGATAATTGATTTATTGTTAACAGTAACATCCGTAATCTTCCTACAGCTGGGCAAATGCCTCTTGTCCTACTGGGACTCATTCCATTACGCTACTCCAATTCGACTGTATATTTCATCCTGCAAGAATTAAAACAAAATTTTCTCGACTAAGATAGTTTTTATCGTTACTTCTTTATTAAGCTGAGGAGTTCGTTTGAACGCGCATATTAAACATATATTTGCGTTAGATGAATCGATCCTATTTATTGAGAAAAGTTATAGACTGTATAACATCACTACGACCCACGTGAGCGGAGCTTTTTGCTCAATGCAGATGTAATCGTGGGGAAAAGCAACAATACAAAATTTCACGTGTACATATTTTTGATTTTTCATAAAGCGAATTCCTCTGATATTAAATTATATGTGAGTAAGCAAATGTTAAAGTTACAAGAATGTTGCATAAACTAACAATGTTAAGGCTAAACATAATAAACGCCGGTAGAACGAATTACATTTAGTATTACGAGGCGTGACTATCCAGCCTTGGACGTGTCTACGTTGTCCGCAAACCGAGTACAAAATTCATTTACGTGTAATTGAATAATAAACCGCGAAAATAACTGTATGCTAAAATTACTTATATTTATTTTAATAGAATGCATATAAGGCTTATTTTTCTTTGTTGACACATACCAATGCCAACTATAACTTTGTTAAATTCAAAATTTCGATAAATCTAAATATGATTTTCAAAATCAATAATAACAAGTAAGTATTATACTCGTTTTCAAGTAGTCTTTTACGAGAATTTTGAAGCGTCATTTTAATTTTCGAATCTAAAATTAAGACCAAGAAAATAAAATTCGATAATTTATAATAGAGTAACTTGAAACATTCTTAACAAACTATTCAAAAAATATAAATAAAAAATGTACACGCTATAACAACTTCCTTGTATCTATCCATCTAACAGATAATCTGATTTTATATAATAATTTCTTGTCTCTTTCTGTCACCATAACGTCTACCGTCCATAAATAGTTCGGTTAACGGTGATGAAAAAACTTAAGTCACGGTCGAAAGCACGCGATCGTGTATAGGGTTTGTACTGTGACCAAAACGTTTACAAAATTAACAACGAGTAAATATACATAGAATACACACGATGTAAATAATAAGAAATAAATCGTTAAGTATTTTTTTCTTATATATTGTGATTTTGTTATGTAAAATAATTTGTGCATTATTTTAATGAACACACACAGTGTTGAACATAATGTATTTCACATACCGTTTTAAGAAGAAATGTTCTCTGTTTAACAGTTTCATTCATCTCCATCACTTAAAAAAAATAATTGAATCGATTTTGATTTAACTCCGGAAAGTAATAACTTTTAACAAAGATAAATTATAATGTGTGGATAAAAAAAACAAACAAAATTCTTGAAAACAAAAATTATATCAGACAATCGCGTCCTAAATATTAAATTTTATTAACAAACATTAATTAAAAATGTAATTATATATAAAAATTGCATGAGTCTCGTGTTGAAACAACAAACTGTGCAATTAGTATGAATTCATTTGATTTATTATGAATGCAATAAAAGCCAAGAATGTGTATAATATGCAATAGCTTAATAATAAACGTATATATCTCTAGGAAATGTTCCTTGACACTTCCTGGAATACGAAAGAAGGTGAAACTCATGACTCGAACGAATCAAGATCTGACCGCCTTCCGTGGATCCGCAATTCACGCATTGAATACGTATCATATGCAATACATTTGTTACAAAAGAAATCAACGTCTGTACATTATTTTACATTTAGTTAACTTATATGTGTTTTTTTATTATAGTAATTTGAAATAATGTAGAATTCCTATCGTTCGTACACACACACACACACACAAACATATATACATATATATAAATAGTAATGTATATACAATAATAATTATCACAAGATCTAAACTATGTGCTCGATTGACTTGAAATTTGTCAGTTACTCCTTTCCGGATGTAGATAGATGCTCACTAAGAACGGTTTTTACGACAATCATATTTAAAGTACATTTTTTTTCTTATCTACGATACGATTAACTAGTTGGAATATTAAATCCTTGTTGAATAGACACAAAACAAAACAACCTTATAGATAAAACGTATGCAAATATTATCTTGATTTTATTGATAAAATTATCACATAAATAAATTAATTCGAAACGAATATAAAATAATGTAATACTTTTTAAGGCAGATTGATCAAAGGTCTCGTCATAAAGAGATGGTCGATAAGAAAAAGGTAGTTGAGAAATTCAAAGGGTAGAAAGTAGTCCAATATGTGAATAATTTCAAGTTCCTCATAATAGGTACATGTCCATAGTGAAAGTCCTTGCTGTTACCAGGCGTCGTCGCGTGCAATTATTAGATAAGCCGAGATGATTGTACTTGATTTCACTACAATTTATCAATTACTTAGCACGTTTTAAAACAGTTTAATTGCAAATATGAAAATCAATACAGTACCAGTAGATAAGAATAATTGTTATTAGTTACTAACAAAGCGTTTAAGCAATCATTAGTTTGAAGCGTATTAAATTGAACATCAAGACGTCTATTATTAAATATATTCCATTTTTAAAGATGTCGGACACTAAGTATTTAAAACTTCTGGCATAGAGACTGTATATTGTACGGAATTAGGGGGTAACGCACCCTTCAAGTTCACAGTCAGTCGGGGTTGCGACTACAACAATACTTTCTCACACATGCAAACAATATCGGTCGCATGAGGAAACGATTGATTTGCGCGAAATATGTAAAACTAATGACAAAAACAATTATAATATAAAAATAACAAGATTCCTACAATTTTGAATAAAGAAGTTCAGTTCGAAAAGAAATTTCGTGTTATTTTTGTTTAGTATAATACTTATAAAGCTATAAGTAACGAACAAACATAAGTCGGCGAAGCGTGGTAATATAAACAAATCATAGCGTGAGAATTGTATTAGTAAATATATACTCACTCTGGTTTTAGAATACAATAAACAAGCAGCAACAACTACACGGAGAGAATCAATCAAGGAAATCCATTCTCATGAACACTGCACTTGTAAGGCGAACTCTTGCGGTCAGTCCCAGTCCTTGCCCTTCGTTAGAAACTATCGCGAATTAGTTCTCATTAACTCTACAATTGATTGCAACGCTAAACATATTGCACCGAAATATTGCTACGCTCTCGCTGGAGCGCGGGATCGCTTTATCGATCCGTCGTCGTGCACCGAGCTACGCGTCTCATCGCATCGGTTACAAATAATCAAGTAGATTGAGCGAGCATTTGTTCACACGTGTATTGTAATTGATATTTGTTTAATACGTTGTGTTGCGATCAGCTGGTGCGAGCGACCGGCGCCGTGTGTAAACGGTCGCGTTCGCCGCGCGCGACTGCCTGGCTGGAGTGGCTGGTTTCGTCCGTATCGTCATGTCGGGCCATGGAAGCGCCCCGCGGCATCTTAACGGCCCGTTACCTACACGCGGACGTACTACAGCGGACATGTAAACAAACAACTCGTATTCTTGTCTTAGTTTATAGTCGATAGTGCACTCAAAAAAACTCATATTGAATAAATTAGTGGTTCACTCCCACGGATGTTTATGTTTATTTATTTTTTCTTGATATTTAAATACCATACTTGTTCGATATACTTTGTTGATTAAAAAGTATATATTCAAATTAGACGTCAAAATTTATATTAGTAAAATGATATAAAAAATATATATAGATATTTTATTTTATTATTAAAAGAAATATAATATGAAAGGAGCAATCAGCTGTGACGTATCAATCATCGATTTATTGTATCGTTTATTCAAACAAGGAACACTTGATTAAACAATAGTGAATACTATGTGATGTAATAGAACCGTTCGCGGCGTTCTCTGTGATACAAAAACGATAATAAATTAAAACAAAAGCTCTATTTTATAATATTTGAAGTTTGAATAAACAATGACGACCTCCACGAAGAGGCTATCGATATTAAAACAGCTCTAGCTGTGTAGGCTGAACGAAGACGGGATGTGGAAATTCAATAGAACGTACAACTCAATGCCTGACAGATGCAAGCATTCAAAGACAAATTACTAGCGTCCGTCAGAAATCAACTATTTACGCCAGCCCATCTTCCCGATTTACGCAAGTGATGTTGAATTATTGTTACTGTATTGTGTTAAAAAGCATCTGCGATATTCTATTCAATGTCTGACCTTTGAACATCGCATCGTCGGTCTCTCTCGTGTACGTACGATGCAAAGATTCTAAATAGCACGGCACTTTGGCATTTTAAATTGAAATGTGCGAAGCTATTATTAAAATTCTTCGAAGGTATTTATATATAGAGCTTACAATAGATTTCTATAATCAAACCTTACTTACGACATAGAAAGAGTAAAAAAAACACTACTAAAATAAACAGACAAAACTAGTTTTGTTAAATAACGAATAAATGTAATCAGAAAACACGATAGTAGTTTTTTTATGTAAAATTGGTCAACAATCTACTTTTTATATGATAACTCCAAATTTGAAATGAATAATTTACTTCAATTATATCGTTAAAAAAACTGTTTTTGATATGTTATATATTACAAATTTATTGTTTAAGAAATTGTTTATTGATATCTTTTCACAATAGAATACCTTTCATAATAAAAATATTTCCTAAGGGCAATACATTTCATAAAATCTCTCGGACCGCAAAACTAAACGAGAATGTACAACTCGTTCGAGAATGTGCATCGTGCATTATCAAATTATCATTAAACCGGACTAAAACATGAAGTCCATCAGAAGTCGATCTCAGAAACATTAACCTACATTCGAATTGTAACTCATAACAGATTGCGTATGAAGTAAAGCGGAATCAGTGCACCGACACTAACGCATTACACATTTATGTCGAAACCGAAAGTTAAAAAAATAATACACTAGATGGAATTTTCGCCGTAAAACATAAGACTCGAATTACTGAATCGTTCTCTGTGACGTGACGCAACTTATTTTTCCGCGGTTGACTGAAATTATGGCGAAAAGATTTTGACGAGCCGGTTAGTGTGTTTGGTAGACTTGCCTTTCACGCCGAAGGTTGTGGGTTCGATTCCCACCCAGGAAAGAAATTTGTGTGCATGAACATGTCTGTTTGTCCTGAGTCTGTGTGTAGTTATCTATATAAGTATGTATTTACAAAAGAAAAGTAGTATATGTAGTATATCAGTTGTCTGGTTTCCATAGCACAAGCTTTGTACAAGCTTAATTTGGGATCAGATGGCCGTGTGTGTAAAATGTCCCAGGATATTATTATTATTATTAATACAATACAGAGCTGTACATGTGTTGGAGCCACACTTTTCACAGGCTTTGATGGGTAATTTAATTATATATACTGAAATTAAAAAGGTGGAGAGTATGTATGGCTGATCGTGCTTATCTCAGCAACTAATAGTAAGATTTGAAAAAAATATCATTTAACTATAAATATAACTTTGAGTTAACGCTCTTAACCAACTAATCTAGACCACAGTAAACAAGTACTCATCATGTGTATAATGTAAATAAGTTTTAATGTGTATAATGTAAATTTAACGCAAATAAAACCGCGGGTAACAACTGGCCACATTTAAATAAACGATTATAATAAGTAAGTTATCGAGTATGAACGTTTTTAAATGGTTCTCACGGACTATCTCGAATTTCACTTGAGCACGGTTTAAGTCTAGACTCGGTCTAGACACAGGATTCTGGCAAAGTTGACTCGGGACGGTGTTTATGACCTCAGGACCAAATCGATAAAATAGTCTAGGAAGTAATGATAATAATTTTCAGTAAAACAAATTTTCTAGTAAAAGTTTCCGAATGAAAAATTTGAATAAAAGTGAAATGGAATTTTATTAAATTGACTGTCTAGACGTTATAGAGATTAAATTTATTCGAACTATTGTACAATATATTTTATAATTTTTTGAATACGAAACGATACAGATTCGGACTATATACATATTATTAATTATTTAACGTAAATTTCATATTCTCAATTACATAAAATCGAATTTATTTACAATTACTGTTCAATTTTTTTTTTGTTTACTTTTTTCACAAATCTGCTTTACAATTTATATTATTATTATTATTAATCTATTGCTAATTACGAAAAATATCGTGTATTGTCGAAATTATATCATTTTGAGGACAACTATGGGAAATTCTTATTATTTAATTCGAGTTATTATTGTTCCTTATATTTAAAAAAAAAACAATAAAAATATCCCAATTCTCGATTACAATTTAACTAATATTTAGATAACCTATTAGTCCTACCCAAAGATATTTTCGATAGCCAATATAATGAACCCGAGTATCAATGTTTGATATTCAGCTACACGACGTAGTGTATTCCAACGTTATCATCATACACTTTTGTGGTATCCTAGGGAATAATTCTAGCACGGAATATTCCGAGTAATCAATTTTTATCCTTTTATATATTTACACACGCATTAACCGTGACTGCTCTTCGTGGTATGTTATAGTTTAAGCTTTGTCAATAAATGGACTATCAAACGCAAAAATGCTTCATTCAAATAAGTCTGGAATATCCTAAAAATATTGCGTTCAAACAAACAATCGCTTGAGATAAAAATAAAATATTAATTTAATTGTATTTTGTTTGAAGCACTTGTTCTAACCAATGAACCATCTCGGCTCTTTCTCGTAAACAAGGTGAAATCTACGGAACTAGATGCATTAACCAACATCTTAGACATTACACTTATCTTATATAAGTTTCCTATAATCACTTCCTACTCTCGAATATGGACATATCGGAAAACCTTGTTCGGACGAGACATTGTCGACGTGTCTGTCTAATTGACTGTTGAATTATCGATATGTACATGAATGTTTATCGTCTGCCTTAATCGAGGAATACATAATAGAAGTTATTTCACAATATTATCGACTTGCCTTTCACGCCGAAGGTTGTGGGTTCGATTCCCACCCAGGAAAGAAATTTGTGTGCATGAACATGTCTGTTTGTCCTGAGTCTGTGTGTAGTTATCTATATAAGTATGTATTTACAAAAGAAAAGTAGTATATGTAGTATATCAGTTGTCTGGTTTCCATAGCACAAGCTTTGTACAAGCTTAATTTGGGATCAGATGGCCGTGTGTGTAAAATGTCCCAGGATATTATTATTATGTATTATACAAACAGTAATATAGTACAAACAGTATTATACAAATCAAAAATTCTTGAAATCGAATTTACGCTGCAAAACAAAAATTATCTTTACGCAATACTTGGATTATATGTTTATATAACGGAATGATATGCATATTAAATAACTATACGCAACGTTGAGCTAGACTTCCGTTCTATACTTGAAACCTAAAGATGTTACATAGGAGTCTTAAGTAAATAAGAAATATGCTCATGGAATAAATTTTATACATCTTTCTAACATTATAAATGCAAAAGGTTGTATGATTGATACTACTCAATACGCCCGAAAGGATTCCATGAAATTTGGTATAAGAATCAACTGACCGTTAGTTTTTGACTGATCAATCTAAGATTTACTAAATACGGCGCCCTTATTGGTTGCTTATCTGTCATCGGTTTTCATTGACCAATCACTGTTCAATTTACAAATAGTTTAAGCTGAATTTGATCAACGCTTAAAATGCTGGAGGCTATTCATAGAGTATATTTATTTTTATTGAAAGAAATTGGTAAGTATATATTAATTTACGCCGAGTGTAGCTAGAGGGCTACTTCTAATTGATTACAATATAAATAAGTGTATGACACGGAATTCGCTCATAAAAGCCCACATACATCGTCCATCTCCGTTTCTCTATTTGCTAAACTATCCATGAACCTAACTTCACGACGATCGGTTGAAACATTGAGACGTGAAAGCATGACAGAATATAAGACCTAGAAAATTTTAACACGGTACATGGATTCTTAAGATCACATATTGCATATGTGATTTTTGAGTCATGCGCATTAATATAACAGTCGAGACGATATAATGGCAATAACCTCTCGCCTTCTTATTATCCTTTGCCCACTGATGAATTGATGACCTAAAACTCAAAGTATTATTCACCTAACACCGCTATTAATTAAGCTTTGATAAGTCGGGAAACTGTTCTTAATTTTTGTCAATTTGGCTATGTTAGCGTTAAATATTTTTTTCCCTTTAACCTTTATATGAAATTTAACCAAAATAAATGTATTGTTTAGGACATTAAAAAGATTAAAACAATAACAGCCAGTAAAATGTCAAAAGTCGATAAAAAGTTCTTGTATCCTCTTAATCAGAAGGTGTAGAGTTTACTCCACCATGCTGCATTGTTATTGATTCGTGGATACAGATGGTTTGTATACATAATGAAACACATAAAAACACGTAGTGCTTCGGTTTTGATTAACGTATTCGTTTATTGTGCAATCTCGGCTCATTTATAAAGGTGAATATTTAATTGAAAGTTCTAATAGTTAAGTGTAAATAAATCGCTAGCTATATTGTACAAATATAAATAAATAATAATAATAGTGCATAAGATAGTTAACAAAATTTTAGTAATCAAATTTTATAAATAACTAGTGATCGCCCGCGGCTTCGCCCGCGTGTTAAAAGGACTTATGCTTGCTTATGTCTTACCTTGGGGTTCAAGCTTGCTTCATACGAAATTCCATCAAAATCGGTTCAGTGGTTTAGCCGTGAAAGCGTAACATACAGACAGACAGATTTACTTTCACAAATTAATATAGATTAATTTAAGTGTCGTACGTATGACATAGATTCTATATTATATCTGTTAAGCTATTATAGCGTGATTGATTAACAAACATTCAAACTCAATAATGATTCGTATCGTTGTAATAATATAACTAAGACAGTACGATCATCTACACGCACTTACGTTTACTTTTTACCTTATAAGGAACGGAAGTAGGTACATAGTAAAACATCTTAGCATTGACCTTATATGTAAACGTAGGTCATTTATTTTCGTAACATTGAATTATGAATATTTACGGTATTAGCATTAATAGTAAGTATTTGGCCGCGACTTCACCAGCGTGTTGAGGAGAGGGTTCAGGTGTTAGGTATAAAAAAGTAGCCTGTGTCCTTATCTGTTTGTCAGCTTGCTTCATAACGCATTTTTATTATTGATATGGGATATAGGAGTTAATTTAGTTTGAACTTTATTAAAAATAAACTGTTTAAAAACGAGTTTATTATTAGCCTCGCTATTATAATATAAATTGCGTAGATATTTATTGGCTCAACGGTTAGAACATGTTAATCTTAACTGAAGATCACGTCTTCAAGTCCAGGCATTTGCTACCGAGTTTTCAGGTGCCTAATTTGTGTTTATAATTCATCGTGCTCTGTCGTGAAGAGTTAAATCATGTAGAAACCGTTATGTGTCGGATTATAATCTTCCACGTGCGTATCCACCAATCCGTATTTTGTTAGCGGCAAACATTCAAGAGAAGAAGTGGTTTATGTACAGCAATTGGACACTTAACGTCTGTTGACGAGTTTTATATAAACACATCCATTGAATTATGCGAGCTGGAATTGCAGGCTTTGCAAAAATTTACTATACCGTTGAGCTTACATTTTACTTCTATATAAACATATCTATATGTTAATTGAAATATAAATAACAATAACTTTACATATAAAGACTATTAATCCGCGTAACATTTTTAAAATGTCAATGAACCTAATATAAAGTATCGCGTCTGAAGATAATGGCAATAAATTACGAAATTATAGCTTCTAAATTATTATTTGATAAAAAAAAGAAAATCGAATGATTTAATGTGAATACATAAGACATTTCGACAAAAGTCCATGACGTTATTATTTCCCATTAATTTAATTTTGCCAAAACGCAGATATTTTACTCAATACATAAATTATATAGATGATGCAAAGCTTAGAGTTACTATTCATTATTTTCCATGCAGGATTTTTAAAGTTAATAAAGTCATTCACATTTTTGAAAAACAAACTACTGAGTTTCTTGCCAGTTATAAGCGTTTTAGTATTATGAACCGGAACTCGCATTGGAACAGCGTGGTGAAATTTAAAGGTTATTTTACTTTATTGTACGAATCTGTGGAGGTTTTACATTCAGTTTATTTCTGTATATTATTCTGTAAGTGAAAACTTAATATCGTATGTTCTTATTTCAATACCTTTAACTGTTAAGAAAGTTAATTTAAAAATTAATTCGTTTCATCATACTTTTAGGATCCTAACAAAAACAATATTATCTTAGGATAATGACATACAATGGTTATCTTTTATGATATAAATAATTTCTTATCTATTCAGTTCTATCGAAAGCAAATTAAACAAAACAATTAAAAATATCGCGCTACCCAATGAGTCATAGATATCAAAACATTTGACGCGAGATCGTACCTACATGTATGCGCGGGCGCAATCACCCGGCGTTACAAAAGCTAGGTTTGTGGGCCATTCGCTTTGAACACGTTATTGTGTTGTATTGTGTAATGAATAATTACCGCGATATTGTTCGCGTGTGAGCTAAAAACAAAAGTAGGCTTTACGACTTCTCGTATTGATAAAGAGTAAAATATATTCATAGATACAGAATCAATTGTTTGCAATGAGTGTGTACTGTAGCAATGTTATAGTAATGAGTAATGACCGACAGCTGGGAAAATCAAAGAACTACTTTTACATGGTGGTAGGGCTTTGTGCAAGCCGGTCTGGGTAGATACCGCTCATCAGATTTTCTTGCGGCAAAAAGAAATACTTAGTATCACTTTAAGACGCTACTGATGACGATGTCCTCCAAACTGATTTTGGAATCGGCGATCATCTTTAAGACAGACAAACCACCTGAGCGAGACATATTAATATGCAAATACAAATGCTCTCTCTGTTCCCTCACTCTCATAATCCGATGTTCGATGTACCGAGTTCAGGTGCTAAACCAACGGCTTTACGTGCTTTCCGAGGGACGAGATTGTAAACACTGCCATTTTTCTGACTCGGGCCTACTGGTTAAGGGTTTGAATCAAGAACCTCAGGAACTTAATTATAAGCCAGCTACCAGAACAACAATGAGAATATCGTAATACGAAAAAACTTGCAATCTCACCGGCATTTATTCAACCTGTCATTCAACACAGACACATCTTACGAATAGTTATTCGTTTATTTCTTAACGTTATATCGGAAGATTCAACGCTATTCCGAAAGCAAGTCTTAACTACATCTTGATTAATGTTATATAATATTAGCTATATACAATATGCATATATACTGTATTATGTAGAAAACAAGACAAACTACCGTTAATTTATTCCCATTTTATTAAGAACTTGTTATTGTAATTGTTAGTGTTGATTATCAATATAAAAAAACAGGTATTTGCTGCCACGGACTTTTTAACGACGTCTCTAAAATCTATAAATCCTAAACCAATTTTTTATTCATATTTATTCAAACTCAATCTAGACTTTAAATAAAATACATATTCATTTAATAAAATAGAAACTATAATCTATCATAATATAAGTTTTATTTATTTAACTCTTTATTGCATACCAAATACCACATTATCTAGTTTAAATATAAGTCAAAAGAAAGAGATACATATTTGTGTGTAGCACAAAAGGCAACCTCATCTCTTACTAATGATTCGATGATTTGGCTGGGTTGTGTATTTATTTATACCAACACATATCTATTAAAAACTACATAACAATCTACGTAAACACCTACATATATATATTTTAATAAGAATATACTTTATATATTAATCGAATAAATAGTTTCTAAGCGCAACGACAATAAGAAGAATATGTTTCTATTTATAATATACGTATAATGTAAAATATATTACAAAGAACAAACGGAAACCTTCAAAACAAGCACCTTGAAATATAATCGGTGTTGCCCAGACTTATGTTGGTTGGTATGACTAAGCACGCCGCGGGCACGAGATACCTTGCCGTATACCGGCTCCCGAGTGAAAGCTATGAAGTTGTTTTATAATAACCATTCAAATGTTGATTGGTTGTTCTTGCTAACAGATACTTATGAACTTTTTTTTTTTAATTTATGACCAAAGGGCAATATAATAGTGCCTAACAAAAAATCTATAGATTTATATAACGTAAAGAAACCGCTCTAGTAACAAATTATGACTCATCATTTCATTAAACCTATATAAATTTTGAAAGCATTAATCCAATATTATTTGTCAAGGTACGCCACCGATGATTTCGTTAAAGTTTAGAAGTTTAAATAATAATAACAAAGTAAATCGTATACCGACTTTTTTTAAATAATATAAAAATTATTCTCTATTATAAGCATTTGGACTACACGATAAGTTAACTAATGCTTTTTTTAATTTATCTGCTAAATTTTGCAACATCTTTTAA
Source organism: Nymphalis io (assembly GCF_905147045.1). Classification (NCBI taxonomy): domain Eukaryota; kingdom Metazoa; phylum Arthropoda; class Insecta; order Lepidoptera; family Nymphalidae; genus Nymphalis; species Nymphalis io. The sequence goes on from NC_065903.1 coordinate 9,057,015, forward strand.
TAAAGACTTATTTCGAATACCGTAATTATAAATAAAGAGTACAATTACTTTGTTACGACAAGAAAATCTATCAAATACAAAACATTACGAAACGAATAAAAACTAACTATCAATCTTATTAAAATTTATGACTTATTGCTTACTTGTATAAATTTATATATCCACTTAATTTACTTTATTAATGTGCAAAAAGTATTTCATTTAAGTAGTAATTCATCGTTTATTGTAACAAACATCGATACCGTACTTGACCCACATGGATAGCGCAAAATTTCCTAATTTAAAAAATAATACTTCGAAATATATTCAACCTCTTTAAATAGTATTTTAAAAAAACAATTTTTAAAAAACGAATTAAAACACGTCCAGAAATTTAAGTGAGATACTGAGGGGCAATTTAGATATTTTGACAGTTTAGAAATGTAAATATTTTCATGGCGATTAAAACGTTAATAAATTTTAATCGAATAGTCTGTGCATTGGCAATGTTTTGAATGCCAATTTCCATATGAAGAAAGGATATTTACAATGAGTTACCAATTTGCTCACCGTCCTTTTTACTGTCCATAAACGTTGGAGTAATTGCTTGGTACATGGCTGCAGATAATGAGCTCAAGATTTCGAAACCCTTAGTGATACTGCGGTCTGTGCTATGAGATTTGGAAAACAGAGAGTACTCCTATTTTTGCGCATCGATTTGCGTATACCAATAGAAGTGTATGTACTATTGGTATACGCAAATCGGTCAGTAGGTCATCAATGTTTATAGATGAAAATGATGAACTCCTTCTACAAGTGTGATATGAGTGGGCATGTATTGTGTAATAAAAGTCATTACAATTCATTTCGGCAATGAGCCCAACCCTACTCGTGTACTTTCAAAGTGAAGGTCAATCTGTGTAAATGATCAATAAACATAAACTTCGGTTAAATACTTGCCAAATTAAGATTCAATGACATTTTTTTTTAACTATAGTAACTTTAGAAAAAAAAATTTTTAAATTAGGAATAGCAAGCTATATGAAATATTACAACAAAAAATAATGAAGATATAAGATTCTATGAAAACAGTTTAAATCAATACCTCAGGTCTTAAGAAGCAAATCTCTATAAATCTATATAATAAAAAAGCAAAAAAAAAATATATATTATTTCCTATATGGTATATTTTTTTATGAATAGGTTTGCTTATGACGTATAATATTTCTTAAAAAGTTACTTAGTAGGATACAATTATTCTTATTTACTGTTAATTATAGAATACTTTTATTAAAAATAAATATTCTACGGATATTCTTACAGAAATACTCAAATGGAACAGACTCCCATCTTACTACTATAAGATGCAGATTCAAAGTGAATCTTAAGTGACTTTTAAGTATCACCTCAAAAAACGTATTTCTCAATATTTTCATGACTTTAAGCAAAATAAAATAAATTAAATTTTTATCTAAATTCATTAAATCGTTCATAACGATACGCACATTCGAAGACGGAAATATAACCATGAAAATAAGAAATTGGAAACACTTTCACCGGACATTTTTTTTTTACAAAGTACAAAATATTATACCCTAATTACTTGGTTCATTAAAAACGAAATCGAAATAAGAAAAACCGTGACAAAACGCGAAAGAAAATTTCACTGTAGCATTCAACGCACCGCTGCCTTCGATTGCTTCGAATTTATTTTAATAAATTTTTTTAGACCTTGTACAGTATAGATGTAATCTTTGATTAGTATTATGCAAATGTTAGGAAAAAATGTATACGATGCCTGAATAACTAATTGGCCTTGAATATATATTTCAACTAAGACTTGGAAAACAATTTGCTTCTATGGAAAGTGAAGTATATTTAATTTTTAGAGGCTATAAATATACAACAGCTGGGCAAGGGAATATAGAGATTATTTTACAGTAATTCTCGATTCTGGATGATATATTTCTTGTTATTACATAAAGTATTTTGTTAAACCCTTCAATGTATATTATATTCGTATCAGTAAGGATTTATTCATTTGTCAGTACAATCAACATTAAGATGAAATTATCATCACGTTTCTCTAATGCGGGTTCGTGTATACAAATGCGGCAGATTTTGCTGAGCTGAGTACATAAACACAAATTAAGCACATGAAAATTCAGTGGTGCTTACTCCGGTTTAAACCCGGAATCTTCGGTTGGAATTCACATTTTCCAGCCACTCGGCTCTTTATACAAAAACGATTTTGAAATACAATAACTTGTTATTTATTAGCATTTGTATAAAAATAATTGCATAAACCAACATAAAACGTACGTATAACACAAACATACAACGAAAAGACACCACAACTTTAATAAGGCTAACGAAACGATTAACTAATTACCTTGTTACATGACGTAATTGAAGATATTGAAATTCGAAAATATTTTTATCGATTAAGATTCAAATTGCTTTGAGAATTCGCAATATACAAACACAGATAAAATATTGTGCAAACGGAATAATCTTAGACACGCAATTACGTCACCCAATATTATAATAACAGAAATGACTGCATAATCGTTGCATCAACATAATAAATACTATCGTGTTCAGAAATGTAATTAATATTATTATTTTTTTATTCAAAAATCTTTGCGATTTGCATTCGTAACCGAAATTCAAACATTAACGATTTAGATAAAATAAACAGCATTATCTATGGAAGCAGTAAGAAGGTAATATTTTTCATTATCTTGATAAATATATATTAAATTTTGTATATAGCAGACTATAAGTCACGGTTGCTAAATTAAAAGATATTAATTTGTGTTCAGTTGCAAAAGTTATTTTATAATATTTTATTTTTTATATTATACTCTTCCTATATGATTTAAGTAAATATATTTTAAATTTATCTTAACTTTATTATAGCTGCTAAAAGTGTTATCATCGCAATCTCATTTTACATGTTAAATAATTTCCAGTTTCACTTTTAAAATAAAAGAAAACGTGCCGTATATGATTGAAATAAGATTAATTTTGGAATACTTCGAATTAATATGCGACAAATAAAATAATAATAACATTCATAATACAGAGAGTGACATTGGCAGAATATCTTCGGTCTATTAGCTCAGATACACCTCATAACGAAACCTAATAAAAAACAGTCAAGCCAAACACAAAAAAAAAAAAAAAAACGCTCAGTAGTCCAGTCATTTGGCGATTGGGTAGGTAGTTGGTATGATAATCAATACCAATTGCAGTCTCTATCAAGAGCTTCGCAGTGTCCCAGTTCACCGGGACACTGTGAAGGCTGGCTCGGCGCGCCAAGTGAGAGGACTCCGGCTGGGAGAGCACTGACCGGTGCCGACGCGAGTTGATCCGGCGCACCTCCCGGCCGCCGCTGGACTCGCCGTCGCTGCCCGACGCGCCCTCCATCGCGTGGCTCGACACCGACTTGCACATCTGAGGACGGACTCGGGTCAACACGGGCGCCAAACATTTACTAACTAAACATTCATTATAGGTGCAACATTCAATTATCGTTATATAAAATACACTCAATTGATTGATTCCAACGAAATCTAGTCAATATCGCGAAAAATATTAAAATGTACATAATACAAGCATGAGAATTACTTTACAGATAAATTGCCCTCGGGATCTTATTCACTAGACCGACGAGGCTACAATTGATACGAGGGAATCATAACTTGTCTATTTAAATTGCTTATATCGTTCTAACTTTAAATCTAGATACTGGTACGATATAAATAGGTGTAACGGTTGAGTTGAACTCACATACCAATATTAATATAATAATCATTTAGGGTACAGCAACACATTAGAGTAAAAAAAAAATTAGATTAGACGACCGAGGCAATTTGTAGCGAAGATTTTAAGCTTACGACATTAGTGATATATTAATTTTGTCTTGTTACAGTAAAAGTTTGACGAGCCGGTTGGCGTGGTTGGTAGATACTTGCCTTTTCACGCCAAAGATTGTGGGTTCGATTCCCACCCAGGATAGACATTTGTGTGCATGAACATGTCTGTTTGTCCTGAGTCTGGGTGTAATTATCTATATAAGTATGTATTTACAAAAGAAAAGCAGTATATGTAGTATATCAGTTGTCTGGTTTCCATAGCACAAGCTTTGTACAAGATTAATTTGGGATCAGATGGCCGTGTGTGAAAAATGTCCCAGGAAAAACAAAAAACAAAACAATACTGACCGTTGGTATGTACTTTCGAACAGCTGCAGTTAATTCATCAATACTCTTCTCCTTCTTATCTCCTTCAAAGCCGAAGAACTTGTTCTTTGCCGCTTGGTTCAATGCGGATATCTTGAGGATCGGAGGTTTTTCCTCCATAGATGAAACTTTCTCCATTTGTCGTCGTAACTTCCCGAGTTGCAAAGGTTCATCTAGTTTCTTGACGAATCTTCTGTATCTGGCCTTATCTTCTTCGCTCTTCGGTTCTTCTGATGGTTTTCTACCAAGTTTACCCAACATTGGTATCTTCACATCTGGATTTTTAGCTTGATTGATACGCTCATTTAATTCATTAGCTCCTGGTAGCTGGATCTTGTGAGGAAATGGATCTTGTAGTACCCTCGTGAGATCAGAGTCGGTTCTCGACGATTTCAGCTTGTTGTTCTTACGCTGGAATCTTCGAGGCTTTGGGTCTGGTATATCTTCTGAACTATCAGACGAGGAACAGCTTTTCTCTGATGATGAGACGCTGGACGCAGAAGCAGATTCATCTTCTGATGAACTGTCAATGCCTTCATCCTTTAAACCCTGTATAAAATAATATACCGTTATATAAAAGATAAAGTTACATAGAAATAATGTACAAAATTTTCTTACATACATATATCTGAATAAGATTAAAATCGTTTTTTATTTTATTTTTCACCAATTTTTTTTACGAAAACTATAGAATGTTTAATTAGAAAATTCTTATATATAAAACATATTTAAGTAGGTTTAAAAAAATAGAACTTTTTTAACCTCTGAACTTTCTCCTTTTGTCAACGTCTTAGGCTTTGAAGGGACTACAGTCGACCCCGACTTCAGGATGCCTCTAACCTCAGGGGTTATCATCCTCTGAGCTCTTTCGGTAGGCGAGTCATCGTCGAGATCTGTTCAGACAATTATATATAAAGAAAAAGAATAAAGAAAACAATAATACCCATAGCGATGAAAACAATATCCGTACAATATTTTTCAAGCATTTGGTTAATATATTAAAATACCCAAAAAATTGTATGCAAATACATAACCCAGCATTTTTCAATACAATTTTAAGGCAGAGATCAATGTTTTACCCAGCATATACAAAGGCGGCAGACAATAAAACGGAAAGGTTTGGTATCCTATAAATAAAGAGCGATTATTGTCCATTTGCCAAATAAAACACCTGTTTTAGTATTACGAAGTCAATCTTCTGTTATTACGAAAACAATGTGCCATATCATGTTTGCTTTCTCGAAATAGATTCCAGTTTGGTGCAATACAAATTACACACAAAGTCAAAATGTTAAAGCGAAAGGATGTTGAAATATCGAGTTATTTTCGAATATGTAATGCGGGATTTTTTTAGGTCATTCTAATATAGTTAGAATATGTATTATTAATTTGTAATATATATTATTTTTATACGTGTAAAATCAATATATTATCATTATATGCGTATTCGATTGTTAATTGTTTCTCATGATAAGTGAGAAATACTTCAAAGATCCATCCAGTAAGCTGTTTGGGATTATATTTAGATTACGTCCAAAGTATTCGATTAAACTGCATATATCTCGCAAATTATACCACCTCAAATTACTCATACGTACATTTAAATAATAGGTATGCTAAAAGCTACAATTACATTCTACGTAAGATCCTCTTTGGTTGATGAAATTATAATTAAACATTCCAAGTGCACATGCGACAAAGTGTTAATTATTTTGTTTTTTAGGAAAATAAGGAATCATAAAATCAATCGACGGAGTAGGAAATACATGTTAGTGTTTTTATTACAGAAATAAGAAAATCACCACAGAATTATATAATATATTTATTACCTTAAAAAATAAAAATATAATCAAAATCTAATAGATAAATAATATCATTAGTATATTTCATGCAAGAAAAACAAGCGAAGAAAATTTGTCAACTTACCTTGCGAATCTTTTAAGAAATAAATTAGTGCTGAACCCAAATAAGCGAAACGACAAGCGGAAAAAATCGACAAAAAAAAAACACAAATTAAAGAACTAAGTCAGACCTAAGCTTCTGAATTTCGCGTTCTGCCTCATGAGATATTCTAAGGACGTGTTTCTCGCACTCGCCGATCGGAATAATTCCATTTTGAGTTGAAAATCTGAATTGCGAGGTACGTCTTCGTGGGTCAAAGACTTGGTCAGTCTCTCGTTTTGCTCCATCGCTTCCTGGACTTGGCTAGCAAGAACCGGCATCGTCCTAAGCCTGGACGCTCTGGGCACCCTATCATCTTTGGGTCGAGGCAGTCCAGCGACGGGAGGTTTGTGCGTTAGCTTCGCGTTGAACATCTTCATCTTCTCCGCTAGCGACATCTTGGCTGGATCGTCCTCGTCTAACTTAGCTGCCACCGGTGAGAATGTGCGTATATACATTACATTGTGCATTTAACAGAGCCCGGGACATACACATAGTAGAGTAGTCGAGGACATGCAAAAAAGAAATAAAGCCGACAATCAAAAGACAGAAAGCGTATCGTCGGTACCATATGCAATTTACATGCTATTTAAGTAATGATTCCATATTGTTACCGGTAATAACTAATCATGGCGTACAATTTCGAAAAATAATGAAAATGAATATTTACCGCTATGAAAATAAATTAAATTAAACTATATAAGATGTGCAGTTCAACATATTTAAATAGGCTTACCATCTTCATCTCTGTCTAACACATTTGCAGTGCTTTTGGATTGAGCAAGTGAGAACCCTTCATTGGGGGGGCTGGTAGTCTCTGGAGACTGTGTTGGGATGGCTTGCGTTTTGAACCGCTCCGTCACCGAAGGCCCCTCCTTTATCTTTGAGCGACTGTGACGAATCAGCGGTTTCGGTGTTCCTGTAATTGAAAATACAAATGATCAGAAATGAACCACACAGACACAATGATAAGCATAGACAGACATATTAACAACAGGGATTCTTAAAGTTCAGGATTCGAAAAAGTTCGGTAATATGTTAGTACAATAGGGAAAAAAATAACACAGACAACTAAAAAAGGAAACGAATAGTTGGGTAAAAATTTGTAGCCTGGAAAATAAGGTTTAAGAACATTTTTTATGGTATTGGTAGATGGGCCACCTGATGTTAAGTGGGCACCACCGCCGATAGATATTGGCGACGTAAGAATTATTAACCATTCCTTATATCGCCCATGCACCACCAAACTTGGGAACAAGGTTTTTATGTCCCTTGTACGTGTACTCGAATTGGGTTTTAGTTAAATATTTACAACAACACGAATAAGCGTATGATATTACAGTGAAGTACGCGAATATAATTACAGTATGCATTTTATACAATTTTATCAAGCATTTTGTTCACGATACAAATATTTAATGACCAAAAAATCGAATGCTTATGAAGATGGAAATGATAATATTATTATGTTTTAAAATATGTAATTATAACCAACCTTTAGCTTGTTGTTGTAACTGTTGCCACATACTGGCTCTAGCAACCACACTGTTGCTTTTCACCAAACCGAGAGCGAACCCGGAGTGATCGTTGCTCTCATCGTCACTGTGATTTTCCTCTGGACTTCGAAGAGCTTCGTTCTCCGTTGACTTCCTGTGACGGTCCATGTTAAGCAGACCTTGTTCTATAGATGTTGATGACCAATTGTTACTGCTATTTGTAGTTTGGTTTTCGTGTATTTCTTGACACTCTATCAAGCCCAACTCCTCGCCTGAAAATCGATAATTTCAATATTAGTCTCGAGCACGAACAAAAATAGACATCCACAAAATACAGTATTGCGTGTAAGAAATTTGACTACAATGTTACATTGAAGCTGAAATTAAAACTCTTTGATCGAATTTATACAAAAATACAATTGTATTTTTTAACTGATAAAACTTACCAGCAACCTTACCAGCAAATGTAGCGCTGACAATGAATATTATACGTATTACATTGACCCAAATGAAAGGACAGAAGCACGTCCACAAGGTTAAACTGAATTATTTTGAAAACCATCCTAATATGAATAGCGAGACAGTTCTAATTTTAACGATAAACATAAACAAACATCGTTTAATGCAAGCCGACTATTTCGATTCTTTCCACATGTTTCCTTTATGACTGCTGTAACAGTTAGCTTTGATTGCCCCAAACACTAAATAAGTCAAAAGTTAGTTTCGACAAACATAAATCCAGTGCGTTCAATTTGTTAAAAATAAATTTAATGATTATTCAAACCGACCAATTGCTATTTACTAACGGTGATTAATAACACATTTAATGTAATACTAACCAGAATGCGGCCCGGAGTCTCGGGACGAGGCGCGATTGTAAACTCCGCTATCACAAGACACGTTCAGACTCCAATTATCTGCTTCGGCTTGGTTACTTTCGTCTTCATCTAAAGCACGACAGTCCTCGTCCAGTGCAACGCGAACTTTGTTTACTTCTCGTTCGATTTCGTCTAGAGTAGATTGTTTTGCTTCATTATCGGCGCAGATCTTTTCAAAATCTAGAAAAGTAGCCTCACCAAAGCTGTCGCTTTTAGGGACAACATTTTTTAAAACGCCGTTCTCTGTCGGTAAGTTTGTATAAAACAAGTTGGAATCCAATGGTGGTGACTCGAGGTCTGCAAATGGATCTCGTTCGGGCTCCCCCAGACAGGGGCCCTTGGCCGAGAGAACAGCACCGGACTCGACGGAACGGGTTGGAAAACTACAGCCCGCGATACTGAACGCTTGGAAATTCGCTTGGCCCGGCTCCAAACTGCGAAATGAGAAAAGAAATGCGTTAATGTAGAACAGTCGTCGTTGGTTAGAAAGAGATAGTTGATATTTCAGTTTCATTTTATATGTTCTGATGAGTTATAGCATGAGCGATTTGGACTGGCAGCCTTGTTTATGGATTTAAAGGAGTTCGACACCATTGGCAATATATTCTAAATATAAATTTCCAGTTTGATATCGCGTGATTTATTACCATGAGACTGAGACTTTATCACGAGTTTATAATGTATCCTTTTGATAGTGTTTTAATTTCTTTTAAAAATGCTTTTTCTATAATTTTATAAAATTTCGTTTCATGTTATTTTGTTATTATTTTATCGTAATTACTAATTAACTTTGGATGACAGCATTTATTAGTTTATAGTAGTAAGCAGGAAAGATTCAGTTTGCTAATAACATGTTTATAAAGCAATATCAAAACACTGTAGTTAAAACAAAGTAAAAAAGCAACAATTAAGGGCAACTAGAGCTTGCCGCATCAGATGTTCTGATCATAAAATATTGAATGCCTGCTGCGTAGCACAACAGAGCCAGAAATAGTGCTGACCCAGTAACGACTGGAGCGCTTATTTCCGTCATCAACATGCCGTCTTAACTAGCACTGTACCAGTAAATGCTACCACGACCGAACTTAATCACTGACCAGATTAATGCAATCGCAGACGTACAAAAAAGACGAATTATATCGTCCCAAATTAGAAGAGACCGATAAAGTGAATGCGACATTATAATAAAAATACGACCAAGAAGACATATAGTCTGTTAGAATCCCAAGTATAAATAACGACGTCTTGAATATCACGCATAGTAGGTAATTTCCTTTTAATTAACCTTTTAACAAGTTATAACATGAGATGTAGCCACTGTTTATATATTTTAGTAAGGCAATCAATAGATACAATTAATTTGAAAACATAACAAATTTAACACAATGTTAAAACATGAGCGATGATAGATATTTCAATACTTACAAGTTAAATTGCGGCCAATCTTCAAGTAATCGGTACATTTTTAACTTTCGTTATTATTTACAACATAAAATATTTAAAATAATAATTATTTGTAAGACCCACACGATCCAAATTTAATTGTTACACTTCCAGTCTGTAAATGATGCAAACAGTAAACTGAACCACTAGATGATGTCAGACGACTGCTCTTCACAAAATTAGCATCAAATGTTTACCAAAGTTACGAAACGTTAATTAGAAGACATTATCTGATAACTACTTTTATCTATTTGAGAACAAAAACAATTAGGTCAAAATGAGACAGGTCGAGGAAAGAATAGTACGATCTAGAGCTTTATTTAATTTAAAATTTATTCAATCAAACTTGTTATTTAATTTTTGAGAAAAAACAAAGTTTGATTTATCTTTACTTTTATTACAATTGCAGGAATGTAGCTAAAAAAATTAACTGTTTGATACACAAAATATATTTATATATTGTTATATATTAGTAAAATCAAAAATCAAAATTAATTGTTTTGGTTTTGTTCAGTTGCAAATAGCCATATTAACTCAAAAAGTAGTAGTTTTGCATTCTCAGACAATTTTATTTATTTGTATAGATATAGATTGTACAGATTAGGCTAATTGTTAAATTAACCTCAGAGTAAACTGTTCAAAATTTTTGGCTTTGTTTTCTTATTAAATACACTTTGTATTTAATAAGAAAACAAAGCCAAAAAAAGTGAAATCAGAGTAACATTTGATATACGCCCACGATGTATTTGTTCATCAAAATAATGGCCATCTGCCAAGATTCAGCTTCTTTCTCTACAATCGACACAAAGCGTATAATCACCTTTATATCAGGAAAACAATATTTAAGGACACCGTCCAAGCGGAAAATCAAAATTACTTGCAATAAAGTAACGAAAACATTTAGAAATCGTGACATTTTGGCAATGCTATATAACAGAAACTTAAATGGTGAAATCAAATAGATTTAAAACACTTAGCCAATAATTTCGTGAGTCACTAACTAGTAATAGATTTAGTATTATGTGCCTAGGTAAGACTAAGCTAGTACAATAAAAATCTTTACATTTATATGTATCTTACCTTGTTGCAATCGATCTCATTTCGTCGATGGTGACAGGTTGAGTTTTATGGCGGTCTTTATCACGATTTCTCACTTTAGATGTTGAAGGTTGATCTTTTAAGAAATTATCTTTAGTAAGAGCTTGTTCCATGCTCTTTATTCGAGACGCAATCGATGGAAATGTTTTAGAATTGTTATCGACGGTAAGTTTATCCCGTTCCCAAGTGTCACAATGACCGTTTTCACAATTTTCGTCTACTTTCAATCGGCGATTATTTAAAATCGAGAGTAGTTCGTCATTCACGTCACACACCAAACTCATTGACCGAGGGTTTGCTTTAGGTCGCAAATTTCTTCGTCGGATCACTGCACTTGGATAATTTTCTTCCGGGTCGAGACTCAAGACTCGTCGCGGACCAGCCGCCAACAAGTCGTTCGCAACGCTACTAAAATTCGTCGCACTAATATTCACATCGTTGTCTGCACAAAATGAAAGCCGTGGGCGTGGCGATTGGCTGCGTTCCCTAGTTAGACTCGAGCCTCTCTGCTTTAAAATTGGCTTAACTGGCGCCTCACATTCTGAACCAGAATGATCTGAGGTTCGTGATCTAAGTAAGGATGGTCTTCGAGAACTTTTGTCGTCTTCGCTCATATCGAAACTAGAAGTATGACCCTCATCACCGGACATTTTTTTCGAGGATTTTAGAATTGGTTTTTTAGGAATTTCAAAATCGTAATCGTCGTGTTCTGTCATTTTTTTCTTTAATATTGGTTTTGGTGTGTCTGAGGACAATAAGTCAGGTGAGGGTCTTTCTTCAGAAAAACTTTTTTTCTTTAGAATTGGTCGTACCGCTTCTTTATCTTCTTCTACTAACTCAGCACCACCTGCAGCTGCCAGCAGCACAGCCTGTGCTATAGAAACGTGAGATGATGTAGTACTGCTACTGGAACTTGAATTCGATTTTCTTTTTAAAATTCCATGTGGCTCCGGAGAACCGTGTGATATATCGTCGGTTAAATGATCTTCTTCTCGACTCATTTTTCTTTTTAAGATGCCTTGTATTTGGCCATCTGGCGAGTGAGTCCTCACAACATCCTCTAATGATGATCTTCTATTTTTCAATATTGGTTTACATGTATCAGATGAACCATCATCAGCAAACGATACTTCAGGACTGCAAGACCTTCGCCTAGCGACTTGCGACTCATCTAAACTGCGACGTTTTTTTAATATACCTTGACGTTGTCGGTTTTCAGAACGGCATTTATTGCGTGATTCAATAACGCTTGGAGAGAAAGTAACAGGAGGAGAAGTAATTGTATTATTTTGAGGGTTTGTGATATTATTTTCTTCATGAATTGATTTTCTCTTTAATATTGATACAGGCGTATGATGACACGTCGAAGAGTTCTCAAGACGACGATTTTGACTAGAGGAATCATTATTGAGATCAGAGAACATTGCACTTTGTTTTTCAAAATCGATCAGTCTCTGTGCTGCCGTGTCTATATCTTTTAACCTCTCAGAGACGCCTCTATTTACAATAGAATGTTCGTTAACCAATCCATAGTTGTATGTATGACTATTATTTTTTTGTTCCGATGTCGATGCAAATAAAGTGTCATAACGAGGAGAATCTGGTATAGTCACATGTAACTTATTACTAGTTAAGTTATTCGATAATTTGTTAACCCTATCTAAAGTTTGTTTCGTCAAAGCAGCTAAACTGTCCATTTCCTGGGAAAGTCTGCTTGCATGTGGTCTAACAGTATCGTGGAGTGTGGACATATTTGCACTATTTTTTAAATTACCTAACTCACCAACATTAGGTATCACGGATGAATTTGTGTTCAAGTTATCATTGAATATAATTTTACTAGATATATTTGTAGTATCACTCCCACCTTTTGGAGAATTATCTAAACTAGTCAGTCTTTTCTTAGAATTATGATATTTTTCTTTAAGACTTTCACTACCTTTTTGAGCTCGATTAACTTTGTCTTTACGACCGTTTTCTGGATCACTTTTAGATTTTTCAGGACTTTTAAGTAAAGACCGCCCTTTATATAAATCCAATTTCGCTTTTGTATTATCCACTTTCGTTGCCGTTTCTTTTATCGATTCCTGCTTAATGGGTGTGGTTGAATTATTATAAAATGATTTTTCGAGAGTCTTTTTGGACAAAGGTATACAACTAGGTTTGATGCCACTTTCAATACTGCGTCTTTTATCAGTGGTTTTTGTTGCAGTTTTGTTAGAAATTGATTTGAAACCAAATTGTAAATTGTTTTTAGGTGATACTTTGGAAGACTGTTGTGAAACTTCGTTCTTGAGATGTGTTGCTTCTAGAGACCGACGGTTTTTTGTCTTCGTAATAGTTCCTGAAACAAATAAAATTGATGGATAAAAAATATATACATAATAACATAATGTGTGTAGAGATTTAAACGGAAGAGGAAATTGTTAACCAACAAACGCTGTTGTTCTATACGAGTTCACTGACAGCTGCGCAAACGTCGATCGTGCCGTTTAGTGCGATATGGTCATAGATTGTTGAACGACCTCAACGTAACACGTGTTGCATTGTGTAATTATGTTTAAAGAAATATTATCCAGGTTTGTTTCTAACAAATGTTTGCTATTTAAAGTGAGTCATTTTTATGTTTATTAAGCAAACTTAGATTAACACAAACAAATATTATTTATAATGCATTATTAAAACAGCGGAAGCTTCTTCATTATATGTTTTATTAATAACCGAGGAAAATGTTAATAAGTAAATTCATTATTAAATTATTGAAGCCAATATACTCGCAGTACTTGTATGATTATTCCTGGGAACGTGGCAAGGCAAAAGCTGCGGTTAAGGTGGTTTGAGATCACACCCGTCACACCTGACCATGGTAAATATACCGCAACGTAATATTATTATATTGGTTTAAGATTTGTAAAATAATTAAAGCCTGACTCGTCTGTAAAAATACTATGTAATTAGGATATAACCGGAACATAATATAAACATACATAGACTGCAAACCCTTCTTTTTGTCTTGCTATAGTCAGGTAAAAATAGTCTCATTGCAAATAGCTTCGTTCTAGTAAGCGGTCAACGCCAAGATGTCATTATGATTGTTCTTAGTACGTTACACAAAATATAAATAAAACTTGTTATAATAATGTAGCGAAATAAATTATCTTCTATAATTATCCTATACGCATCCATTAGCGAGAAACTTGATACTTGTAATCTATGTATTTACATCAAACAACATTAACTTTAAATTAAACTTGCAGATTCTATAGCAAAGTGATAAATTATAGTACATAAGCATTTCTATGAATAAATAAATACCATCGCATTTATATCCAACGACAGTTAGATCCACTGGTGATTAAATAAAATACTCGATTCTTTATTAAAACGTGCTTATCAGTTTAACCTACTTAGTTGTATGTCGAAATAACATTTAACTATATACATATATAGTACATGAATAATTAGAGAAACATATTTTTTATTATTTTTATTGACTCATAGAGGTCACGAAAAATAACCTCATACATTAATCGTTCATTCATCGTGTCATCATTTACGGTTTTGTTTTCACAGAAATCCATTAGCTGGCGTATACAGTAATTATTGACTATATTGACTTTTATAGGTACAAAATTTGTTCATAAAATTATAGGTTTATTTGCAAGGACTTTTTATCTTGATATTAGCTTTAATATTCTTAAGGGCTAAACTGAAATAACTTCATTTATGATGATTTTTGAAAATGAGAGATTTCGTTTAACTCAAATCTTTACGATAGCCTTTTTTGATCATGGATTTAACCATACGTCATAAAAAAAATGTTGATAATCTTTTTCTGGTTCTCTGGTTTAATAGTGTGTACAACTATTATGTTTGAAATTCGAAGATGCGAAGAGTCAGTAACACTATTGTTACAAAATTTAAAACAATTATTAACGTAAAACCAAGCGGTGTGACACATCCTTTGTTTCGGATAAAAGAGCAATGTTTTTAAACGACTCGAATAACAAGAGCGGCGATTCGAAGCAAAAATTACATTTGACAAAGCCAAACCAATACTTCGTTTGTCCCAGTTTTGACCAAGCTTGGTAACAAAAAAGAATGAAATATGGTAGAAAAGTCCATCTAGGGTAGACGTCGTAGAAGCAGGCCTTTATATTTTCTACACCTCTTCAAGTTGATATATAAGCTATTCATGAGTTTATTCGAATAATTGTAAAGAGATTTCATGGAAAAGCCTTTGTAAGTTATCTTTTATTGATATAGATATTCTTCTTGAACATCTTATTCAACTGAGTAAATAAAGTTATCCCTTCGTACAATTTTTCGTAAAGAAAGATTTATTCGATAAGGCATTTATTCTACGTAATACTAAAAAATATAATAAGGCAAAATATTTTTAGCATTTAAATCTGAAACTTTATTAAACGTGTCATGTGTCAAAGGTTGTTCTTATAAGTTAAGTCAACTTTCTGTGAAACTTCTGTAACTGATTTATTTCGCCTTGTCAAAAACAAATCAGCCATTTTCAGTGACCAATTTTATTTTCTTGAAAAAATAATAAAATAAATTAACGATTTTGTTTTTTTAATTCATTTAGTGAGACCCAATTTATAATTTGCCTACATATTCTTTGTTTTATCATTCTTTAGTTTTAACACATTAAAATCATTAATTTGCAATAAAAAACAATTATTTAGTCGTCAAGTATTAAACCTTCTGTTTTAATAAGACATTGCAACTAAAAATGTAAAAATTATAAAGAAAATCACATATATAACTTATGTAAATTTAAATACGTATAACGTTCTAATAAAAAATTTTAAATAAACAAAAGTTATCAAAGGTAAATTACTAATTTTCACGAGCTTCAGATCAAAGTGTACTAGGGAAGATTTAATTTCCATCAAAGTCAACCCAGTGGAGTTCAAAGTGAATTGAAATAAAAATGTATATAGAGTTCGGGTTACAATGTCATCGTCCTAGACAGATGTGGCGAACCCGTGGACAAATAGGGGTGAGGTTGGAAAACCTTACGTGCAATGGGAATATCAATTTCAACAACATAATTTGGTACGATCAGAGAAAACGATCACAATATGATTACGATTCTACTGGATACTTATTACGGAAAATTTTACAAACTTATTATTTTATATTACCTCGTTGGTTTAGTGATAACTTCAAGGCTGCAGATCTTAAGGCCCAGGGTTCAAAATCAGATCCGAGTAAAGTTGGGTTGTATATCAAGGAAGTCGTTTGGAATTGCGTGGCAGTGTTTACTCTCGTGCCTAAGAAAAAACGTAAAGTAATTCCTGTGTCTAAGTTCACTCCATTCGATTGGATTTTCGTCACAATGGATTGCGAGAGTGAGGGATAAGAGGGAGAGCCCAGTGCTTGTACACATATGTGTGCAACATATTATTTCTCTCCCCTTATTTATTACCTACGTTGGTTAGTCTTCGTTAAAATTTCGATCAGATGGACTGCATGATAATTTTATATTAATAGGGATTAGCACGATTTATTATTTTTTTATATTATTTAACCCGCGAGACTTAACAAGATTCGTAGCCTAGCCTGTTGATACCAACCTTGACCTGGCACGCACCCAGCCAAGCGTAAAAATCAATTTAAAGGCAATTAAACACGATTCCCGAAGACGAGATTACATATTTATTATTTTAATAAAATTTCGCTACATAATTTTAAACAGAGTTGACAGCATAAACCACAAGATAACAATTTTATACACCAAGCTACTACAGGTTTCATCTTATGTAATCTTGATTAAGTACGACGTTACAAGCCACGAGAACCCACTCTGATATATGTAGTTAGCGAAATAACACCCAATTATGGCGAAGGCGAAATCACGAGAAAATTAATTCTATGAAACATCAAATAAGTCTAACTTTAAACTTCCGTGTAAAGTGCGTCGTATATCCTCAGTTTTGAATAGGCCATGAAATGTTTATGCGAGGACAATAAAATGAGATGTAGGTACAGTAAAAAAAATAAAAAAAACAAGGAATCTAACGAAGGACAAGACGCCGGTTTATGTTCCGGATATCTTTAATCCGGAAATGGCTAAGAATCGGACGTTGAAATGTATGTTCGTTTAGATATTTTATATAAGTACTTGGCATTACAGATAAATATGAACATTAAGCGAAATAAAAACAAAACACGTGGATAGTGTAAATAAGTACTACGAAAAAATGAAAAATATATTGAAGATTTATATTAAATAAAGTACATTTAATCGATATTTTTTTATCAAAACATTTTAACACATAGAAATATTTAAGCAACAATTTTCTCTTTGTACACGATGAATTTAAATGTTTTTGTTTTTTTATATTTTTTGTAATAACTGAAAAAACTACTAAGCCAATATTTGCAGCAGATGCGTTTTCCCAAAGTTTTAGTATATAATACTATCATATAAGTAGTAGCGCTTAGAATATACACTCGCTTTAAATAAAGACTATCGACAAGCGTCAATTTAATATTCTTCTTTAAAATATAGTAGTTTTGTAAATATGCTAATAATGCTGACGTGTATTTCTAAGTCCATAATAATAACTATTATTATTATGGACACTATAGATATATTACTAAAACTTTATTAGTAATTTTAAGATCTTCTGAACCATTCACGTTAATAAAATCAACTTCGACGATAAGTCATAAAGTGAAGCCATAAACTGGCTTCAATAACAACCACAGTAAAATCCAATCCAATAAAACGTTTTAAATTTGGTGTTTTATTATTTAAATTAATATTTAAGTATTGTCAGCAGTTTCAAGGTTAAACAACCCAATTATCAATATAAAAAAGTAAAGTAACAGCGTGTTAATGTCCCACAGCTGCGCTCAGCCCTCGTCTCCTTTTAATGAAAAGGTTTTGGGCTCATTCTACACCGCTCATACAGGGAGGGTTGGTGGATACTTCAACATGTGACAGATTTTCATCCGACAAATGCAGGTTTCCTGACTATATTTTCTTTCATCGCCAAGGCCGAAATAATTACAATCACATTAAGTTCATGAAAATTCAGTGGCTGTGAATACGCAATCATCGATTCTAATGAGTGGACCACCTCGGCTCAAGAATGAATTTATATATTAATATAACTCGGCGAATACAAACGAACACCTCTTATTTTAATACTATTTACTTCGTTGTATATATATTGTACCTTTCCAGTGGAAAATATACAGAGGTAGTAATATAGTTAATTAAAATAATAATAATATCCTGAGAAATTTTTCACACACGGCCATCTGATCCCAAATTAAGCTCGTACAAAGCTTGTGCTATGGAAACCAGACAACTGATATACTACATATACTACTTTTCTTTTGTAAATACATATATAGATAATTACACCCAGACACAGGACAAACAGACATGTTCATGCACACAATGTCTGTCCTGGGTGGGAATCGAACCCACAACCCTCGGCGTGAAAGGCAAGACAATCTACCAACCACGCCAACCGGCTCGCCAGATATAAAATACTATAAGATCCAGTATTATGTAAGTTAGAACATTGATTGACAGAAAGATATTCATACCAGAAATATATGACAAGTCAAGTGAAAAAAATTATGATAAAAGATGAATGAAAAAAGGCGAGGTCAACGACAGTCCCACTATCCCGGCTGGCTAATGGTTTCAATGACACGAGGTCGCAGGTTCGAAGAACGAACAAAGATGTACCTGTCCGATTAAATAATCCCACTAAAAAAATTACTTCGTAACTTATGTCTCCCGTTTTAAGCCACTTTTGAGAACTGTTTTATAATTTTACGTATTATTTTTATTATAGTTTCTTGTGACACATTAAGTATCACTTAGGTACTGCAAATGTAGCTATAATTATATGCATATAAAACATTTTCAAGTTTCATAGTTAAGTTCATTTTAAGTTAATCTGTGCATATATTGCTGAAGTGTATATACTGTAGATAATATATATTAATTATTATAATATAACTATTGTATAATGTAATGTTTTTTTCTTTTTTAATTTTATTATATTATGGAAAATAGAATACTTTGTCTCAAAGTTTTATCATAAATCCAAACATCTTAAGTCTTTTTATCTTCTTATTTTGCCTTTTTTCGGCTACGGATTATACTTTTGTTTTATTCTTAATAAAGAAACTTTACTTATTGCATTGGATCAGCTAAAACAGTGACTACTAAATATGGTTAATATAATTCAACTAAACAAAAACATGTAACATTCTAGTATAGAAACAAATTACATATTTAAAATAACATTACATTGTAATTATTTATATTAAAATTTCAAATTTGATTCAAAGCATGTACAGAGCATAATGTATAATTTGTTTAATAAATTCCAGTAGGTTGAAGCTTTTAAGTGGAAATTCTAATGTTTTTGACAGCCTGGCGAAAATTACAATACCCAGAGCGACCTTACAGACGTCATTTCTTATAATTTAAATTCATAATTGTTTGCGATAAAAGGGTCTTTTATCATATCCTGTACCTTTTTTGTCTTAAATTATATTTTACAAGCAGTTTGATGGACATAATAAATTTTCTCTAAAATGTAGGCAATACTGTTATTATAATATTTTCACTAATTTTTAGTTTTAACAATTAATAGTGAAGAAATTGAAAAACAATTTTATTGAAATTACATTAAACCTATTTCATAATTTATGTAATTAAATAATAATTAACTAAATATAAATAATAAAAATTCATAACTATTCTTACTTTATGTAACAGTATTAGATATAATTTCTGAATTAATTCGATGTATAAAAAAATAATAATTTATAACCCCCTTCTATTTGAAATCTATTAAAAATACATGTTTTTATATTTAAATCCCGAAAAGGATAGCAATGTTTTTAGTTCTATTCAATTGTCTGCAATCAGGTACGGGTACTAGTAAAGGTACTAGTAGGTTTTTAATACAAAAGCTGATGATAACATTTAAGGTCGAACGATGAAAAATCTAAGAAGGCACTAAAGCAACACTACATCAGCCCACGCAGCGAAATACAATTTTCTACGAAACCACGATTTAAACGGCAATTATTATTTACAATACATAATAACAAGCTCATAATACAAACAAATGAAAATAGGAAAAATTATTTTTCAAGTTTGCCATGTCAAATCGCATTAAAGAAATTGCTGCCGGTGAATGCCGGTTATCTGAGTAAACAATAATACGATTTTCAAATCAATGATTTTTTTAATTTGAATTATATTCAATAGTTACAAAAGGTAGTTCTGATAACAAATAAAAACAAAAGCTTATTGTGGCGTCCGTTTCGACAATATAGAAATATAATAACAAAAATTAAAATTACGAATTAAGTGGAACTTAATAAAAAGTTATTTAAAGCCACTTTGCTATATCTGCTATAGTATCTATTACCATTAAACAACATTAACTCGATCACAACTAACTCGTACAAAACAAGTACAACAAGTTTAACATTTAAAAAAATTAAGCAATAAAATAATTGTAGGGAATGAAATTTACTCAAATAGATAATGAAACGGTGCCCGACAAACATAGTTATAGTTATATATATAACATAATAAAAACATAAAAGATTAAAAAAGTAACAAAAATGCAAGTTAAGAGACGTTCACTGTGGACGCTATTCATAATTATATAATCATGAAAGTTTTCGTTTATTTAAATAATTTGTAAGTGTATTATATATTATAATATTATTAAAGATTTTATTCGAGTTACTTAACGCGAAATACTCGACACAATTTAGTAAGGCTATATTCCCATCGTAATTGAGCTGAGGAATACCATTAAAATTATTATGAAACTTTTAGATCATGATAACTTAATAATAACATGATAGATTATGCTGTTGCGAAACAAGTATCGGCTTAATAATTTATCTATATTTTGTTATAAAAAAAAAACAGGCGTTGATGTCGGCCTGTTATATTATAATCATATATACTTAAAGTATTAGTGAATTAAGTTATAGTTGAATAAAATAAAACTTTGGCTCCTATTTTCGAAATTCTATCAGTACCTTGAAAATTGAATATCCGTAAGCACAGTTGTATTTTATTTCAGTAAGCGTACACACTGTAACGTTACAACTCTCTCTGCCCAACATTTTGATAAAGAAATCGTTCATTACGTTCGTTAATACCTGCGTGACATTGAAGAAATTTACAATAGCGTTGTGTTAAAAGTTCATAAAGAGTATATTTAAAAATAACGATTAATTTCAAATTAGACTAAGTTATTTTTACTTAAATATATAAAAGTAAACATTTTACGACTAGATAAATCAATTCCAAATACGAGATTAAACTTAAACAAATATCAAGCACAAAATATTACTAGTGGTACTTGCCCGGATTTGAAACTGCGACCGATAAACATCTAATTATTCCATCTACTAGGTCTACTACTATATTTAAAAAAATAAATATTCATGTAAAATAATTTCGTCAATAGCATTCTGAGAGTAATAATATGATATTTATTTACATTAAAGCCTTAAATAAATACAAATAAAAATTAAAAATAGTTACTGTATAAATCGTAACCGCATGGAATGGTGGCAAGAATGCAAGCAGCATTTCCCCTTTGAATCGCAATTCCGATTATTTGTGCGAAAAGTGAACCAGTGCTCCTGTCACCAGTAGAGGCAATTATAAAAGGTTTTGTCATCGTTATATTAAATAAAATATTAACAGATATATTAAGGTGACGATTTTAAGAGATATGAATAACACGAAAAAAACAACAACGATCTAAAACAAAGGTTTTTGATATGAATTGACGCTTCTCGAAGACCAACTCGTATGACGTGAGAGCAAACGGCACGACGCCGCCGCAACCGCTCTCTACTCCCTTGCGTATGCGTGACACGTATACTTCGTTATTATATTTTATATAATATATATATTAATAATACGAAAATCATATTTATTTTAACTAATTTATTTAACTAACGAAACCTATATCAATTTTGACGTTTTACATCTGCTGGGCATCCCGCGTCGGCTACATTTCTTCTATTGTATGTAAACATATTCTAATACGAATATTATTGGAACTATTAGTTTTGTTGACGGTCTCGGTAAATTCGACATCCCAAGCCGGTGGAAGTTGTCTACTTAAAAATATATTTTATTTCTTTTTAATTTCATTTTATAATAACATTCATGTTGAAGGGTTTTAAAACGCACATAAATTATATAATTATGCCATTGAAATTTTTATATAATTAAATATCGTTAATACGTTTAAAGTCCACAACTCGTAAGTAGGTTTCCCCACTTAATGACCATTTAGAGATCGGACTGCAGCCATATAGGTTAGCTGAGGACCCTAGAACGTGAACTAAACATTATTCGTCCATTATTTATTGAAAACGTTCAATAACTGCTAATTTATATTTACGTATTCAAGCAATGCGATTTAATAAAATGAAACTGTAAGGAATGAAAGGCAATAAAGGCTAAAACGTGTTTCATTTAACTATATACTAATGAATACGAACCAACGCAACGCACCGGTTCGAATTGCATAACGAAACATTCAAATATACATTTTATTTATTTGAAATAAAATATTATATTATATCACTATTTCAATTTATAATATTTACAATAAAAATATATTTGTCCAAGGGATAACATATCAGCATTAATTACTTTTATATACGAGCCGGTTGGCGTGGTTGATAAAAACTTGCCTTTCAAGCCGAAGGTTGTGGGTTCGATTTCCACCCAGGACAGACATTTGTGTGCATGAACATATCTGTTTGTCCTGAGTCTGGATGTAATTCTCTATATAATTATGTATTTACAAAAGAAAAGTACTATATGTAGTATATCAGTTGTCTGGTTTCCATAGCACAAGCTCTGCTTAATTTGGCATCAGATGGCCGTAAGTGAATAATGTCCCAGGATATTATAATTATTATTATCATAAATAGCTTTGAAGTTCGCAAATGAATAGTGACGATATTCGAATATTTTTCGATAGAGATCAATCAGATTAAAGGACTAATACTATTAACAAAATAAAATACACTATGAATAAAACAATCAATAGGTATATGGTATCGAAATTGCGTTCAACCGAAGCGAAAACTTCGTCGAGTAAATAATGAAATTAAACGTGACGCAAATGAAAATTTCATGAAATTCATTGCATGTAGTATTCATTTTACAGAACATTCGAATTTCATTTATCAACCGTCATTTGAGCTTAATACATTATATCAATTTTAATGAAAATTTAATGAAGGTACTAAAATATTTCAATAACCAGGAGAATGAAATTTTATCACCTTCTTTACTCGATATTAATGGTAGTAATTAAACACTTTTACTCCGGCATAAAGAACTAATAATCGTAAAATTCAGAAAGTAAAAGGGCATAGCCGATAGTTATAAAGATTGATAAACAAACAGAAAAAAAAAATTACATACAAATAGACACCTTTGGAGTGGTTGATAATACTTTTAGTGTAATGTTAAAATAAGGTGCTCTAGGTTTTGACTATTGATACCCATTGGTCGTAGCGTGATATTATAGTTCATAACGTACCTCAACAATTGGGCTAACGCAAAAAGTTTTTTCAAATCTGACTGATAGAACGGTAGATTAGTACGTAAATAAACAAACAAACAAAGTTCTTAGCTTTATATATTAGTATTGATTGCATATGTATTGCAATTACTAAAATTTTTAAATTTGAAGCCCGACTGACTTATTATAAACGGCATTTTATCATTGACGGTAAGTTTAATATGACCATAAAAAATACTTAACATATTTACAGGATTGCAATTATTTAGTGTCTCAAAACAATTAAAGCTCATCTAGTATATACTCAGTTTACCTAATTGCAATATGTAAATAAGTTCCCACGTGGATAGGGTACACTAGTTCCTAGACACGAGGGCAATTAACATCTAAATTACATTTACAATTTCCTAATAAACAAGAACGTAAATACATTCTCACTTAACAGAGAAAACAGAATATCGACATAATTCTACAGAATTCGTCGTAAGTAAAAAAATATATTATTAAACACCAAACAAACTAATTACGTATAATACCGTTAAAACGAATATTCGGCTACTAAAGCATTCGGCCTTATGTTTTTGTATCCGGTTGATTACTAAGTAGTTCAGAATAGCAAAAGGTTTATTTAAAATTAATTAAAACATATTCTTTGTTTTATTATCATTACTCGAAAGGCTTTAGGCAAATAAAATATGGTATGGTTTTATTATGAGCGTGAACCAATCGTACGGACGGAGTACCAAAAACTGCGACTTGACAAATACAGCCAAACAGTTTGGCAATTCAGCTATTATTCCAGACATCTGGTTATAGACTTTATGTGACTATATTAACTTTAACGGATGGTAGGAGGTTTTCTGTATGCCCGTTTGAGTTGATACCAATTACTCGTTACTCATTATTTATTCTACCTAAGCATCAATATTTTGTATAGCTGTGTTGCATTGAGTGAGGCTGTGTGATTACATAAGATACATAACATGACGTGTTTTATCAGTTTATAGAGTAATGTTTAGTTCTTGCACTTAAAATCATATGCCCTTTTTGCTCATCTATTTTTCTAAAACATATTATTGAGAAAAATTCTATTAATGGAACTTCAATGTATATTAAATATTATTGGTATATTTAGATATACTAAATATTCTAAGCGGTTTTACCGGCGTCAAATATTACTCCGTTCCCGTGTATCGTAGCGTGTTATATATTTTATGCCTTTCTCAATAATTGGATTATCTAAAAAGTCTTTTTTTTTTTCAAATTAAACTGTAAGATCTTCAAAGTAGCACATTCGAACAAACACAGTGTATATAATGGTGTAGATATGGTGTTTAAAAGTAAAATGAAAAAATCTTGTAAAAGAACGTATCAATTGTTTTCTCATATTTCGCTTTATTTCTACGTCCACGCAAAGGAAAACAATACAAAGTGTAAAACAGTACATTTTTTCATCAACCTAAACGATGCTGAAAGTAATTTATTAGCGTGCTGCTAAGCTTTACCAGATTACCAGTTTATTTAATTATTTTTATTTAATGCTCTAAGCATTAACTATGAATGTTGTTTAGAAGATGATAAGTTAAACAATCTTGTCTTTTTCTTTCAATATATTGAGAGGAGCCGAGATGGCCCAGTGGTCTAACCACTGGGCCATCGCGTGAATCTTAACCGATAATCGTGGGATCGAACCCGAGCAAGCACCACTGAATTTTCATGTGCTTAATTTGTGTTTCTAATTCATCTCGTGCTTGACGGTGAAGGAAAATATTGTGAGGAAACCTGGATGTGTCAAATTTCACTGAAATTCTGTCACATATGTATTCCACCAACCCGCATTGGAGCAGCGTGGTGGAATAAGCCCGAAACCTTCTCCGCAAAAAAAGGAGAGGAGGCCTCAGCCCAGCAGTGGGACATTCTCAGACTGTTACTGACAATTGAGGAGGTTTTGGAGCTTTCTCAACCACGCTCCAATCAACATTCACATGTGACAGATTTTCATCCACCACATGCAGGTTTCCTCACGATGTTTTCCCTCTTCACGCACGAGATGAATTATTAACACCAATTAAGCACACGTTAACTCAGTGGTGCTTGCCAGGGTTTGAACTTGGAATAATCACGGCTATTTCTCGTATGAATCTAAATACATAATTTTAAATAAGTACATATAGAACATTAGAAATGAAAAGGTATCGATTAAAGTACGTCACAATGGATTTATTACGTCCAGACCTAATATAAGTTAATATGAAACTTCTCAAGGAAATAACATCTCGAAAACGTTCTCGAAGTAAATAGTGAACTGTTCTTATATAAGAAAACACAAACATCCAGCGGAGTTTGCATTAAAGAGTAAACATTTCATATTTGTTCTTGGGATACACGCTGGCAAACTTATCGTCGGCTCCAAGTTATTTCTGGTAAGCAGTTCAAACAGATTAATACTGGATTAACTACACATGTGACGAATGTATCAAATATTGTAATATGCAATATTTCACCGCTTTCATAAGTATAATCTAAGATAACAACATTGTTAAGTATTAATAACGGAAATTCTAAATATTTTACAAGATTAAATTTATGCTATAAATGTAATGTAATTGTGCCCTTACAGTTTCTTAACTTTTCGAGCTTCGATATTTAAATATTTGTAATTTTTGTTTAGACAAACAAGATCTTATTATCGCACATGATATGTTCATTTGGCTTGCTTCATTTAATTATTCTTGAAATATGTATATTCAAAATTTAAATATATTTTACAAATATGTTTTAAAAAAAACGACAGCAAATCTCATAAAAATTCCATAAAGATCAATGTTTTAATTAATCATTACATGGAAAAAAGAAAATGGAAAGGTCGTTCGATTTAGTATCAAAATTAAATTTACGTTTGTTAAAATTGAAACCGATTTTATGCAAGTCGAGAAAAGGTGTATCCGGAAGATCAAAGATTTGAATTTATTACGTCCGTTTGTATAGTGAGGTTGATAATGCGCTTGGCATTTATTAGCATATAATTCAATACATTTATACAGAGCAGTTTGAGTGATATATTATTAAAACGAACACTTGGCATCTTACACTCATCACTTTATTGGACAAGTCACTACTAAAAATATAATTTGCGACGATTGTTTCATTTCGTTAATCAGCGAATCGCTGTTTTCTCTCGGATCAGTAGTCTACTTATATACTCGTAGATATATACGAGTCGACCGCGATTTTCTATTTTACATGCGATTTTCTCTTATTTATCACAAGCTTTTATTTAATTTTTCCTGTTAGTACGTGTGAGTGACAAATATTGCAACTGAATTTTAAACAAGCTCCAGTCGTTTTAATGCTGCTGACAATACAATATAGTATACCAAATGATGTTCGTTTCAATACATGGATTCAATTAAATATTTTTTAACTTGAAATTTATTTTAATATTAGTTTTCCGTCTTGAAACCGCATGTACGACGCGTTTACATCGATTGCTCGTTGTACAGCGACAAGGATACCGCGTGGACGCAGCTCGTAGGCTGCGCATACGTGGAGCTCGTAGAGAGATTTAAAATAAGCTCTATTATAATTAGTATTACACACAAAGCTGCAACGATCTCTGTTATAAAACGCGCACCCGAGCCGAACGCGAACGCTAACGTCTGTACGAGTTTTAATTGCCGGGATAAAATTATCTTATGTTAACGAAATTAACCGTGACTCGCCAATAGTTTTTACGAGATGCATGGACAATCAAAAGGAACCAGATACAGTCCACATTTAAGAACTTGCTTCTTTATTACTTTATTTTTTATATTTAGAAATAATGTTACAATCTATTCTGAAGGAATACTAGTACCGAACTCAAATTAACTAAGCCTGAATGAAAGCGATTAAAATTCATCAAATACGATCAACTCAGTTTTTTATATATGGTATACATTAGATCAAATAACAAAAGGCATACGAGCCATTCGCTAATTAGACATTATTTATTGTATAAATATTTTGCTCGCTATATGTGAACATTGGATACCGTTTATTTAAAAAATAAAATAAAGTAACATACTGTTTATGTCTCATTTCTGGACTTCCTCCGTTCTCAAATAGAAGATTTCATTTAAGAACAGGGGAGGTTTATTCCATCATGCTGATAAAATGCAAGTTGGTGGATACACATGTGGCTGCATTTCAAAGAATAACGTGAGGATTCCTTGCCGAACACGAAATGAATAATAAACCCAAATAGATCACATACATCTCAGTTCTTGCTTAGATTTAAACTCGCAGTTTTAAATTAAGATGGGTGTATTCACTGAGCCACTGGACCATCTTCATCTCAAACACTTGCCCGTTTCAGGGATTAACGTAAATTCTTATAAAGGACATTAAATAACAGCTTCTAATTTATCTAAAAAACAATTTAAAGACATTTAATCGTCAAAGATTAAAATAACTAAACTATCAACATTAAATTAATGTCACGCCGATAGTATTTGACTAACAAAATACTTACATTTTACGACAAAACGCGACATTAATGCAAGGATTAAGTTGGTATTTTGAACAGATTTATATTTGTTTGGGTTTTCGAATGAAATCCAAAGATAGAATTAGCAAATTAGAACGTTGAATTATTTATGTATGCTTTATAATTGATTTTAAGCCAGTGGACTTTATACAGAATTGACTAATTAATGGCGACATTCGTAAAAGATTGTATTCCACCAAAACCAACTACTCAACATTGATTCTGTGAAGTCAAACAAACAAGTCTTTCTGAATCCACTTCAAATTTATTCTACGACAATGTTTTGTTCCGTTTAAGAGGGCGAATGAGCGAGTGTAAATTTGCTTGTGAGCTTGTGATAAGAATGGGTTCAAAATTTCTAAAGGATCAGGATCGAACTTGAGCTATTACGTCTTTCGGCGACCCGTCTTCTACGTATATAGGGCATATGAGTTACCGATCTTACATATCAGGGTTGGTGGAAAATTAAGTGTTAAGAATGTTTAATTTAAACCTCTTCCAGGGCACTTATCTTTGTGTTATAAATGACCCACCATTAAGTGGTTCATAAACAAAAACCATAGACACGAATACCGCGCCATATCTTCAATCAATATAATATATATCGAGTTAGTGTTTGTTACTTAAATAAAAACTGCCCAGTAAGATCATAGTTATGAAGGGTATTTGTAAAACTTTTTTTTTTATTTGAAATGTTTTTTTATTTAGGTAAAATCTTAATAGCTGGATTAGAACCACTTCCACGTATCTTAAAGATTTGAAATTTTATATATTGGTTCGGTTCCGATGACAATGCGTTTCTTATGGTAAGCATGACAAAATTCTACACCCAAGTTTAGTGGCTCCAGACAAAGGAACTACTTAACAGTATGGACACGAAATGGTGAATAAGGTTTAGATGTCAAATACATTAAGGCTTTGTGTGGCTGAAATATGACAATGATTGTTGAAGATGTTGGAAAAAATCAAGCCGACTGGGAGCTTTCCTGGAATGCGCCGTGTAAACCAATACAGTTATATATATTACGATAACTACCCATGCGAAGACAGGACGGGTTTGTTATAAAGTTTTTTATAAAAGTGAGTCCACAGCGATATAATCGCGGATTAGCCAGGGATAGGTTTAATAAACATGTCTATATTATTATCGATATAGGTCAATGTTGATTACTCTTAGACTTGTACGTTTAGTTAAGGAAAGTAGGTCGTACTAAAATATGAACCACAAACCATACGTAACACAGCTAGAAACGACTTACTGGCAAATAAAAATAATATATGACATAAGAAGTAAAAATAAATAAATAAAATGACTATTAAAATAACCAAGAACGCACTAAACACACGCAACCTTTCATTTCAATTCATTCGTTTTATATTATAACATAAATGTTTTTTTTTTATTTTTTTTTTATGTACGGCGAAATTGTTTAAAATCGGTACCGCATCCTTGACGAAATTTAACCTTTTTTTACCCAATTCGAAAAAGGAGGTACTCAATTCGCTTGTATTTTTTATAATGTTTGTTACCTCAGAACTTCTTCATTTATAAAAAGATTTGGAAAAATAGTTGTAAGCACAATAGTGCTTAATCTTTAAGAACTCACTTCTATCACACTTGTGAAATGTTGAATAGCGAATTTTGGTGATTTTGATACGCATGTATATATGTATATATATCTTTTAAATTTTATTACCATAGTCAATGTCGCATATCACTTTTTAACATTTTACGATCATTTTCTGTAGTAAGGTTCCAGTTTGTCTTTACAGCATAGCTCTACAGGTTTTTTAATTTTGTATTAGAATTTAATTTCCACAAATGGAGTTTCAATTTTTAAGCATGGTATAAAAAAAAAAACATTAATTTATTTGTAGTCATAAAAACAAAGACAAATTGTGACATGAAAATGTTTGAACTGAAATATAATAAAATAGTCGCTGTAAAAATCAACGGAATCTGACGGCACGTATGACGGGAACTGTTTTTTTTTATTTTCATTTTATTTTAGTAGAGCATCGTTTGTGTTTGAAATAGCTATACGTATACGTACGGTTATACGTAAATAAATGTTCTATGTAAATATTTATGTTTAAGTATAACCGTGGGTTCATAGCACTTAAAACCGAATGCGATATTAATTCTTTATTTTAAAAGAAGTATCAAATTGTGTGAAGGTATTATTTATTAATAAAGTAATTAATACACATATTTATGTATAATATATATTTATTGATTTAAACACAAAGTGTTGACTATTGACTTTTCTGCCGAATTATCTCGGTATACAAATTTAATATATTACGTTCATCCAAAAATGCATCCTCATTTTTCTCCTCAATAGCTCAACGGTAAGCAAGCCGCGTAGTGATGTAAAATTATCATAGGGTCTATCTTATTTCTTAGGCTATTTTAATACATTAGTGTTGAAGAATAACGATAAAAATAGAACAATAAAGCAACAAATATAGAATTCGTTATAAAATTATGTTAAAAAACTTAGTTACAGCGTTGTTTTTCTTTATCATTTTATGTAGATTGGATTAAGCAAGTCTTTGTTTACATAAACACGTGTGGGTGTTCAAGACATCCTATTTCAATACAAATAAGATAACAATTATGTGTATTTCCGTTATTAATTTTATTGTTCATGTTATAAACGAAGTTCGTTGGTAACCTCACCCTCCAATCCTCTAAAAATTAGCATTCGTTGAAAACTGTCGTAACATTTTATTCGAGTGCTTTTCAAACCAACGGAGTAATTGAATATTTTATGTTAAAATATACAAATTACTGTGTTGATCGACAGGAAGGATTAGTGGATAGTCTACAAGGGTCTTACTTAAAGGTTAAGGGTTCGAATGCAATCAATCATGATATTATTTATTAATATTATTATGGTATAGTAATAATTAGACAATCTATTATATAAAAAGTAAAGAAAGTAAGCATCCCATTGCTGGAATAAGCCATGACATCCTATTGAGGAGTAGGTTTGAAGCTTTTTCCACCACGCTGCTCCAATACGGGTTGGTGTTCTCAAGATGTTTTCCTTTACCGCAGCGCACGATACAAATTTAACACACAAATTAAGCACGTAAAAACTCAGTTGTGCTTGCTTAGATTTAAGCCCGCAATTCAAATCCACCTCTTCTGGCCACTGGCCACCTCGATAGGATAAATATTTAGACTTAAGCTGTTGGTTTAAACGAGATATTTTTTAGGAAATCGCATATTATTCTTTTAAATTACTTTAGCATGCTTTGTGTGAGCGTGGGGATAACTAGAAGCTCTAACAACCACTATATAACAAAACTATACAGACCTCGACACACGCGCAACTATTCACGAGTAGCAATCGAAACCGCAATAATTAACGCAAAACCCAATTGCTACGAACATTGCAAAGTCCTAGTTAGGGGTGCGATTTGTGTTTCATACAGAGATACAAATGATAATACATATATTTCTCCATGCAGGTTTCCTCGCGATGTATTCCTTTACCACAGAACTCGGAAAATTCAGTGGTACTTATACTTATCCGTATTTTGAATTTACAATCTTTAATTAAGTTTCACGTATTCTAGCCATTGGACCATCTCGGCTCTATAGTACTATTATTGTTGCATATCACTTTCCTTTACAAGATTTGTTCTGCGGTAAATTTCGAATTTGTTCTTAGAGAAAAGCTCTAAATTCCGGTCCCTTTTGATTGGTCGATTAATTAGCAGCGACTTTAGTTAGTTCAATTTTAAATGTCATAACTCTTCATTCTTTTATAGCAATATTTGTCATTTTAATATTGGACTGTTTTTTAAAATATATTTTTTTTTAATTGTGAAATTATAAAAAAATATTTATACGTAATATCACTGAATGTGTCCACTTAAGTAAACCGAAACTGGTCCGTGATATTGTATTTATCGTTAAATTAATTATATTGACAAAATTGTATTTTCATTAGTGAAATGATAATAATAATTAATTATTACGATTGTGACAAACCTAATAAACATATATAATAATTAATCATTCAGTCATATACTTTTATTAACGGGAGAAAGGCCATGATTCTTGACATAGATAAGATTTGATAATTTAATCAAAACAATTTCGTTTTTGGCATTGATAACGTAGCTCACATTTTATCAAATCACCAGCAATCTATATAATATTACTGTTTAGTGTAAAAATGTAATGCGTCATTGTATTGCAAATCAAGATATGGTTTTTTTTTTCAAGTATATTCTTACAAGTATTTTGGAAACGTCATTTTGTATAATAATACTATTAATAAGATATAAAGCTACTACCGCTTCGGAATGCGAATTCTTAAAATTAGTAATTAATTTTTTATCACTAATTATTGTACGTATTTATAAAATTATTCACTTCGTACACGGCGAGTAGGAAACACATCGTAAGGAAACCTAGATATTTACCAAAATGCACTGATCAGCCAGCCACATAATATCCGTGCAAGAAGCATTTGCACAGCTGCGAGGCATTTACCGGTTACTAAATATACTGCATATTTATAGCTTAATAACTATATTATATTCTATTAAAATGGTTTGTATAAATTATTAATTATGTTCATTATTTACAATTCGTGAATATCAGATTAGCATTAGCATCAGGTTGACCGGCAGAGAATGCATATATCGTAAGGCCTCACTTCTGTACGATGCAATTGTAGTAGAAACTTTTATACATATAAAATATATTTTGAAATAGAATACATTTATTTTTTTTTTTTTATAGAATAGGAAGGCGGACGAGCATATGGGCCACCTGATGGTAAGTGGTCACCAACGCTCTTAGACATTGGCATTGTAAGAAATGTCAACCATCGCTTACATATCCAATGCGCCACCAACCTTGGGAACTAAGATTTTATGTCCCTTGTGCCTGTAATTACACTGGCTCACTCACCCTTCAAACCGGAACACAACAATATCAAGTATTGCTGTTTTGCGGTAGAATATCTGATGAGTGGGTGGTACCTACCCAGACGAGCTTGCACAAAGCCCTACCACCAGTGGTATTATTAAATATTCTCTATTATTAAATATTCTCTAGGTTATTTATTAAATATTCTCTAGGTATCTCATCACATAGAAATCATAATTTCACTAACGTGAAAACAAAAGTATTTGTTTATATATAAAAAATGAAGCCGTTCACAAAAACATTAAATACAAAACGAATTTACTTCATGAAACTGATCAAACGTAAAAAACTGCTGGAATTTTACGAACAGAATTTATACTTGAATTTTAAAAGTCTGAATAAAAAAACTATTCGTGAAGAGTACGCTTCGCTTGTTCGCTTTAAGTTATTTTAATTTACAAAATACGTGCGTCACATACTCAGACAATACTATAAAACAATTAGGTACAAACGACAATTATCACCTACAGCTGTACAAAAACCTACAGCTTCTCGATCTTTAGTGACGCAAGGTGCATTCTCTATTTACTTTTAGCCATGGATGAGAAACGTGACACAAAAACTCATGATAAAACATTATGGCCGACTTTGCTACCAATATAATCTATATTTTTTCAACTGCAAAAGAATAGAGCATGTTCCGTGAAATGCATCTTTTAAACCGTAAAAGTAGTGTTTTATAATAATATTTATTATACGAGTTGAAAATAATTTTTAATTAAGTTTATTATAAATAAAAAACACAAA